>NW_024582614.1:906182-913486 GCF_018398535.1 Haplochromis burtoni | reverse complement strand
CTGCTTCTTCTTCTTCGGGGTTTAACGGCAGCTGGCATCCTTGTACATGCAGTGCTGCCATCTTCTGTTTCAGTCCGTTATTACACTCTTAAATCCTGCTACTTATTCCTGCGTCTTTTGCGATCTTACAAAGCTTCAAACGACGCGTCGACTATTAAATCAGTCGTAATCGTGACTAGTCGACAAATCGTGGCAGCCCTAATAGGATAGCATTTTGATGGGTAATGTGATACAGGTCAAGTGGTGTGGAAAGCAAAGGACCGTCAGCAGTTTAACAATAAGCACTTATTCTTAGACCAGCTAAAATGTGATGATCAGTGAAATTTTGCTGATTTTCAGAGGGAGAAACATTTAATCACTCATCAATCTCTGGAAGATTTACTTGGATGAGTGACTTCTTCAGATGTTTCTCCCAATAAAAATGTTACGTCGAGATGAACAGAGTCAACTTTCTGGGAATAAAACATCTTAATCCTTGTTAGGAGACTTTACCTGTGACAATCAAAAAGACTCCAGGCAGTTTCAGTTCTTTATCATTTCCTTTCAGGATGAAGGTGTATTCTCCTGAGTCATTCTTCTTCAGGTTTTTGATGGTCAGGGTGTGTTGGTTCTTCATGTTGTCGTGATACTCCACACTGCCTGAAGGCTCCATCGGATTTTCAAGTTCCTTATCACCTGTTTTCCATTTTTTACTCCAATATTTAAACTCTGGCTTCATGTTATCAGGATGTGAGTATTTACTGATAATGTTCACTGAAGATCCTTCCAGAGCACAGATTCTCCTGCTGACATAATTCACTGTCCAGCAGTTTTTATCCTGAACACCTGAAATATAGATGGAAGATTTAAAGTTGACTGAGGTGTCTGCATGTTGAGATAACAGCTTGTTATTAATTAACAGAATTAACAGTTTTCTTTGATACTCACAGATGTCATCAGATTGAAGATGCTCATGACCTTTAATTGCACAGTAAAAGTTGTTTTTCAAAGAACTTGGAGTTGAAATGCTTCTTCTATTTTCCTTATAAAGTTTTCCATTTTCATACCACACATAGACAGTTTGAGGGTCAGTCGGAGGACATGAGGTGCTACAGGTCAGTGTGTTCCCACTACTCCTCACGATATGTACCTCTAAAGAAATGGGGAATAGTTTCATCAGTCACTACATTATTAATATGCATATTTTATACCCTGCTATTTCTTTACTATTTTTCTCAATTACCATAGTTTTGTGTACATGCTCTGTCTTCTCCTAAGGAAAAGCCTAGCTTTGCTTTGTTTAATTTTATATCTTGCACCCATTTCCATCATAAATGTCTTCAAACATAGTTTAATGTGATTAAATACATATATGATTCAGTTAATTAAATTATTTTTAAAAAGTGAATATACAAACAGTGTACTTCAGAAATCAGTAAGAAGATGTGTTTGTGTTCACCTCTGGGAAATGTGAAGGAACAAGGCTCATGTTCTGATCCCTGCTGATAAGGACACATTTCGCTTTTAGTGTACGTCACATTGAAGCATGTTGATGTGATGGAATCTGGATGAAATTAAATATTAGAGTACTGAGTATGTTTACTGAGAATCATTTGACTGAACATCATGACTCACCCACAGAGACTTCAGGGGCTCTGAGATGCTCGTAGCCTTTGACAGCACAAGAGTATGTGACTGCTTCCTCACTGCTGAGCAGCTCTTGGTACCAGGGAGACCAGTCCTCATAGAGAAACTCTCTGTTCTTGTACCAGATGTAGGCTGCAGGCTTTTCAGTCAGAGGACAGCTGCTGCTGCACATCAGTGTTACTGTCTGTCCCTCTGTGGCAGGAATCACCTTTACCTGCAGCTCTGAGAAGATTGTTAATAGAAAAATTATCAATACATTGATTATTCATAAATGAGTTCTTAACGCATTTGATAAAACCACTGTACCTGCAACACTGAGAGAAATTCCCCTTTGGCCACAGTCTGATTTGTCAGCAGGTTCTCTGCAGCAGTAAATGTTTGCATCATTCTCTGCTAGATTGTTGACTGTCAGAGTCAAGTTACTATCTGCTGACATGCTGTACTTTCCATCTGCAGAGGTCTCAATCTTGAAGCCCCCCCTGTGTACACTGTACCAGTTTATGCTTGATGTTGGATGTTGATGTGAGCAGGACAGATTCAATGATGAACCTTTCAAGGCACAGATGCTGTTTGTTTGTCCCTGAACACCTTTAACAGAACATTTGATTAACAAGCATCTGTGCAGATTTACACAATTTCTATAACATTCATATGTTATTCTGACAATATAAGTTTCATGCATTTTTCCATGCAGCACTCTGAAAATTGCTAATATATTGCAACGTTATCAGAGAACCATCAAATGTTTTGTTGCAAAAAGTCACAGGGTCAAGAAATGTATTAAAAAAAGACCACCAAAGATTTGAGAAGAATCAAACGTGTTATTTTCCATTGATTTCATATTAGCTGGAAAATTATAGTACTTCTTCTTCTGACCAAAACCCTCTCTGAACATTGTCTGGGAGGTTCCGGGTGCTGCTGCAGAAAACATTTGATCATTGAGAAATCAAATAACCAACAATCTTCAACTTGAAAGTAAATTCAGTGTTTTGGTCAATGACTTTTTTTTTATGTCAAAAACATTTATTTATACATTTAAAGTTTTAAAGTTGTTTGTTTTGTCATTCTCACTTCATTGGCTGAAAATAAACAAAGGAAATGGGGAAATATTCACTTTTCATTTAGTTGCATAATAATTCTGCACACTAATAGTTACCAACAAATGTGAAAATCTCACTTTTACTTTCTTAAATATCCTGATTAGGCGCTGTAGTTGTTCGAGAATAATCATTTACGAAGCTATGTGAGCCAAGCCGGGAGTGAGTTAGTATGGGTTAAACCCAGTGATTCATGGCACTGAAGCAAGGCCACTTTTAGTACATAATTTTGAGAAACTAGCAGCTTATGTAATAATAAAGTGCACTTTTTAGAAACAAGTGGCTGTGAAAGGACAGGAAGACCAGAAAATACAGCAAAATTCCTTCTTTTAGCATAAACAAAACAACAGTAAATATTCATTTTACATGTCTCAAATATCTACAACTGTAAAATGTTACCTATGCATTAATCCAACATTAACATACATATAAGTGGACATTGAATTAAGGGATCTGGTAAAACAGAATCTTTCCTACCTGAGAGAGAGAGAACAAAAACCCAGAACAAACATTCAGCTTCTGTGAAGAACATGGCTGTTGCAGACTTCACTGTCTAATCAGAAAGTTGACTAATGAGCTTTCAAAACCCTCAGCTGCTGTCTTATTAAAGAATGATTGCTTAAAAGCAGAAGTCATCTTCTTAAAACTACAAAGTCTTATGACCAAATGGACATGGAAATTACGGCAAATATGTGTGTATGCAACACCTTCAGATCACTTCCTCCTCTTGTATCAAATTAGTGCAGCAGCTATTCATATATGACATATAACAGCACGACAAAACATCTGTGTGCTGCTTTTGTTATTTTGAGATAAAAGCATCTTAAGCTCACCCACATGAAAACTTCCTTTGAGAAGCAGTATTATATTTTTCTTCTTGCCTTTACCACAATATTTTGAGATCACATATTTCACTATCAAGCATTTCCTCTTTTTGGCTCATTTTTATAATGTGTTTTATTCAGAGATTAAAAACTACTTACAGATACACCAGCTACTGATGTTATACTAAAACCTAGTGAGGAATACTGCCTTTTAATGTCTGTTTATTTGCTTTTCTTTATCAGGCTCAGATTTGGAGTAGAGATTCATCTTTGTGGTTCTCAGTGGAGTGGAGACTGAGGTGCAGTCTGTTCTACCAATGGTCACCCCGAGTTAGCTCATCTTTAGCTCATCTTTCCATCCCGTTATAAGGAATCTTATGCATAAGTTTAATAAGGAAGATCTCAGGTCTCACATCTGTCTGCTCCCAGGTGTTGCCGGCTAATTCTAAGCTTCACATCACTTCTACTTTCCCAGGTGAGAAGCTGTTTGGTGACATCACTGATGTTGTCCAATCATTTTTCTCCCAGCCTTCATCAGACAAAGTAGCACTCATGCCACATACTTTAAATCTCACTGCGCGTCTGTCACTCTCCTTTGCAGACGCCTTTGTGCAACCCACCTTCTCCACATCACCGCCTCTCATCACTCAGGCTGTATTCAAGCCTCCATATTCATCCCCACCCTCACAGGGAGTCCTGCTCTAATCCCTATCACTGCTGGGATCCACGGGCCATCGGAGTCTAACTGCCAAATACCTCCATCTAAATTCTGTGCATTAATAAATCATGCATCATGGTCATTTCTTTCTTATGATCCTTCCGTACTGAATTATAGCTATGTTTCTGTGCCAAATCAAACATACTGATCCTTCCTCTGTTTCTGTTTTACTCCTTGACAATATGTTGTCTCTGCTGGGTGTGATTACAGATACAAAGTATCCTGTTTCTCTCAATGTATCAAATGGGGGGGGGGAATCAAATGCAGTGTAAATGAACAACTCACAGATAGCATTACTCAACCCTGTAATAATTCAATTTTTTGTTTATTTCTCTTTTTAAAGAAACATGAAGTCTCTGCAAGAGAAGTAAGGGCATGATACATGTGTGAATGCTGAACAATGAAAGAAGTATGACATGCAAAGATCAGAAAGGTGTCATATTATGCATCAACACCAGACATGTGTGAAATGATTGCTGTGTAAAAAAAAATGTGCACCCAAAACACAAAAAGCACTGGCAGATGAAACAAGCAGAAAAGACTGTAACTGTAAAAGCAGAAATACACGATGAAAAAGCGAAGAAGAGAAAAACTGACAGAGAGAGGCATTTCTATTTATACACATTAACAGTTACAGTAGAGCAAAGAATAGCATGGCAGGAAATACAAAAACAGACGATGGACTCTTACAGAGATGCTTCTCTCCATGCATTCTGTTTCATGCAGGCTTTATGAATGCAGACAGCAAAATGAAGGGTGAAAATGTGAAACATATGAAAATATGAATTCATTAATAAGGCTGGAATACCAAATGTTTCATCAGTAACAAAAGTGAAAACAGCTTGATCTGAGTACAACAGCTTAGCCTCCAATCTTATAAAACTGGACAGACTTTAGATATTCAGGTGAAAAAACTAAGATGTTGATCATAAACCAGGTTTCTAGCTGTTTTGCGTCTGTTATTATTTGTTCAAAGTAGGGAGTGTGTGTGTTGGGGAGGCTTTAAGATAAGTTGTAAGACGATAATAGGAGACACCTGTGTATTTATTACTTATATGTACTTATTATGGATTACAGCACTCTCAATAAAAATGTTGTTCATAAGCACAGGCAAAGCATCACTGGGGTTTTTGCTAAAGTCAGTGTTCATTAAGCACTTCCTCAATAATTTTTGAAAGTAGAAGTAATTTGGAGATAGGGCGGTAGCTATAGGGTCCAAATAAAATATTTCAGGAACTTCTTGTTTTTCTTCTTGAGTCTTTGGCAGATGTGGCACAAACAAAGAACACTGTGAAAACTATAAATATGATGAAGTAATCTGAGTTGACCTTGCCTTTTAACCTTTCAAAAGCTGCACAATCACAGGAAAGGTCACAAAGAAAGATGCAGCTGTGATGAAGTGTCAGTGAGACCGAATCAGTCAAACACCCCAGAAAAAGACATTTCAGTTTGATTGACATATGTGAAGTTTTGTGATATGCTTGGTTGATGGATGAATATCTTACTTCATAGCTTATTCCCTGTTTTGGCTGTTTGGCATACAAGAGAGGGACCCAAAACACTGGACTCAGAGGACAAGAATTAAACCCAAAAGCACCGAACATGATGACTTTGGAGGAAGTTAAACTACACACAACACACAGAAGAACAGTCACCAAAATAAAAGAGGACGTGAGTATGTTTATGGCCTGGCTTTGTGCATATGTATGAGCTCTTACTGATGTGTCCCTTATGACTCTTTGAGGATGCGCCTATAATCTTAGCAAGCCTTGAAAACTTAAAAATGACCCCACATATTTTCTAATGTAGTTCATTTTTCTCCAAGACAATACCTGTTGGTATCAAAGGTAACTGTAATATTTTAAAATTCTATTTCATCTTAATATTACACACTTTATTATTTCTTTTGTACAGTCGTTGTTTCAGCTAAAAAAATATAAGGGGGTGGTAGACAAGGAGTACAAAACTCAAGTGTAGCAGTAAACATAATTTATTTACAATAAAACAAGCACAGGGCATTAAAAAAGGATAAAAACTAAAAACAAGCTAAATGTCCCACTTATATATTATATGTACAGGTGAAACAGTCTTTAAAAAGATGCTCTAGCACCAACACCAACCATCACCGAAATCGCTCTTTTCACCGAATGTGTCTCGCTGGCATTTAGGCACATGGCCACCAGATGGCGCCATTATCATAACTCGTATCAACAACAGCTTCTGCAATTTATGCAACAGTCCACTCTACAGAGGGTTTGAATCACCTGTTCTGAGGGCTCATGCAGGTATTAGTAATACTGTCTCCTGTTCTCTGAATTCATGCTGTAATTTCACATATGTTGATATGATTTAGGAGCAAAGTTGTCTCTTTTGGATGTTAATTCATCTGCTCACAGTGCATGAAATGGGAGAAAATCCTCATGTTTACATCAGAATCTGTTTGTCACTCATGTTTATGTGTATGTATGTGAGTGTGTGTGTGTGTTTAAAGCTGATTATAGTTACAGCGTTGTCTAGCATAATTTACAGCCATAACACTGTGAAGAAACAGGAAATGTCTCCAAGTGAGACAAGGCCATACTCTGTGTGTGTGTGTGTGTGTGTGTGTGTGTGTGTGTGTGTGTGTGTGTGTGTGTGTGTGTGGCATATTCAGTATATGAGAACTGAGCCATACAAAGATGATGTGCATGTGTGAAAACTTCTGATTCTGTGGTTATGCTATTTTACATTTTTTCATTGTATTTATTGTTCTCTAATTGATTTATCTCTTAATTAAAAAACAGCGTCCTCTCCACTGAGCCGGAGTAAAAAGCCACAAACACACACAACTCACAACCTTTAAAGCAGGGGTGTCAAACATAAGGCCCAGGGTCCAGCATAGACTTGCCAAAGACTCCAATCCGGACCACTGGACGGCTATGAGCGCATGAATTCATGACTCTTAACTGTAGGTTTTACAGTTTGACTGATTCGTTTAGAAATTATTCAGACGTTATATCTTTGCAGGTGGTCTCCTCACTACAGGAGCTCACTCTGCAG
>NW_024582614.1:867381-896741 GCF_018398535.1 Haplochromis burtoni | reverse complement strand
TTCAGTTGCTACAAACGGGACAGACATGACTGGGGGATAGGACAGGGAGAAAGAATGAAAGAAAGAGAGGGAGAGAAAGAAAACCAAAGGGGAGAAGAGACGGTGAGAAGGGGGGGAAGAAAGAAAAAAAAAAAACAAAAAACAAAACACCTGGTCACCTGTATGGAGAAAAAAAACAGAAGAGAAAGCAAACAACAAAGAGCAACATAATAAAAAACAGCACCATCACAATAAACTAGCTAGCAGTAGATAACAGTAGATACTAAATAATAAACGATATTGTGCAGCACGCAAGATAGACAGCGCACAATGTGCTTTGAGGCAGCAGCCAAGAAAGGTGTAGTCCGCGTCTGTGAACACCCGTGTGTACACCTGTGTGCATACCTGTGTGGATCAGCATGTATTAGTTGATTAGATTAGATAGAACTTTATTAATCCCTCGGGTGGGTTCCTCTGGGAAATTTGATTTCCAAAAAAGCACAGCACCGACAGAAGTTACAGAGTTACAGAATATTATATATATACACACACACACACACTACACACACACACACATACACACACACACACACACAACACACACACATATATAAATACAGAGACAATATAAATAAAATATACGAAGGGGATAAATAGAATAAATAGGAATAAAAAATAAAAATACAAGTGAATTGCACATTTCAAGTATTGAGGTCTATTGCACTGTTGACTATTTACAAAAGTATTGCACAAAAGGTATTGCACAGTGAGGTGAAGAGGCACTACAGCTTAGTTGTTCCCCCCTCCTTTGTCCTCCTGTTTCCCCTCCCTCTCCCCTCCAGAGAGGAGTTAAACAGTCTGATGGCGTGTGGGACAAAGGAGTTTTTAAGTCTGTTAGTTCTTGTCTTTGGGAGAAGCAACCTGTCACTGAACAGACTCTTCTGGTTGTTAATGGCCGTGTGCAGAGGATGCCTGGCATTGTCCATAATGTCCATCAGTTTCTTTAATGTCCTTTTCTCTGCCACTGTCACCAGAGTGTCCAGCTTCATGCCGACCACAGAGCTAGCCTCCTGATCAGTTTCTCCAGCCTGGATGAGTCCTTCTTTGCTGTGCTGCTCCCCCAGCACACCACAGCATAGAAAAGTACTCCAGCAACCACCGACTGGTAAAACATCCTCAGGAGCTTCCTGCAGATGTTAAAAGACCTCAGCCTCCTGAGGAAGTACAGTCGGCTTTGGGCTTTTTTATACAGGTGCTCTGTGTTGCATGACCAGTCCAGTTTATTGTCCCCACAATAAAATAAATTCATAATTATAATAAAGGTCAATCAAATGGACCAATATGGCAAGGCCATGATGATCCACTTGGTAAAATAAATCCGCTTGGCATCTTTCTTGGCCTTAAGACAACAATTCTGATGGCTAAAGATCCAAACGGGACACAAAAAAAAAAAAAGAAAGAAATTATTCAGACGTATCATCAAGCTTTGATAGTTAAATGCTCAGCCAGGTCCCCGTGCCAAATACACCCAGACAGATAAATTAGACAAACCAGAAGGTAGTGCTTCTTGATAACAGCCTCAGAGCTTTTATAACCTCTCAGTTTCACTGTGGCTCAGGCCTGTTAAGCACTTGTCTCTGTATTGCGCAGGATTTTTAATGACTTCTTCACAGTTATGTCGAGGATAATAATAAGAGCTGATGAAAATGAGGGCAGAGCCAGGCTACTTCATGTCTCAGCACAAGTGGGAATCTGTCTTTCTGCCATCACCTGCTAGCAAATTGGCAAGCAGGTAGTAACAACACTGTATAATTAACACATAAACACACTCAAGTATGCCTGAGTTTTGTTCACTGTGCCAAAAATTTATTTTGGCATTGGCTTAGGATTTTTTTTTTTGTCTTACTTGATGTAACAGTAGCTTCAACCTTTATTAAAAAAATAATTGTAGCTTCACATGTCTTTCATCTCCATAAGAATGATGTTTTAATGGATGATAAAAACTCTGATAAAGTCTTAAACTAAAATAATGTTAAATATTTGATGATAACTGTAAATTTGCTTTAGTTATTAAGAGTCCATATAATGTGGTACAAAAAAGTCAGAATTAATAAAACAAATTGCTCACCCTTTCTGTCCATGCAGATTTTTATTTTATTTTAATATACATGGGATTTGTTGGTATCATTGGGATCATTGTCCTATTTCGTGGTCGTAGGTCAAACGTTTAATGAGATGGTCTCACGTAAATATTTTGGTACACAAAGTTCATGGTTGACTCAATAACTACAAGGTGCCGCAGTTCTGCGGTTACAGGTCAAACCCAAATCATCACCTTTCCTTCACTGTGCATGACACTTGGTATGAGGTGTATGTGCTGAGATCCTGTGTATGGTTTCGGCCATGGTGCATCAGAAGAACATCTGAAGTTAAAACAGCATTAAATAGTATTATTTTACTATTGTTTTAACATTTGTCTCTTCCTTCATCTAGGGTGTGATGAAGCGTCGTGAATGTGTTGAATCTTTCCGGTCAATGGTTTCGCCAAAAGAAAGATCACATGAAGCACCCTGACATCTGCTGGTCAATCGATGTACACCAGGAGTGCTGTGATATTACATGTGGGCTACACGCCAGTGGATATGTATGGTCTATGTACCATATGATGTTCTGTAGAATATATATACACACATATATATATATATATATATATATATATATATATATATATATATATATATATATATATATATATGCAACATATATATATATAACTCTGAAATGCATGTGTTGCAGATTGGCTATAATCTAATCTTTTATAAACCACCATCTCCCTCTGGATGCAGTTATAATGTGCAATGTCATGTTTGCATAGTAAGCTAACGATTAATAAGACGATGTCAGAGGAATTGGTGCACAAATTATCATCACTCACAGATCAGTGCTGTCGCTCTCTATACACAGTTCGCACGATTGCAAAGTGAAAGCAAAAAAACAAGCGCAAATTCAAACGCGACTTCAATATGTCACATATTGACAGTGGCTCACCGATGCCAATGACATAATTACCCAGCTACATTTCTGAAAGAATGCAAAAGCATTGACATATATTTTTCCTACAATAGCCCGACGGGCAGGGCAGAGATAGATTTTGGTAGCCCGACTGAAAAAATCGCTAGCCCCGGGACGTCGGGCTAGCGATATTGCGAGCCCTGTATCTGATTGAGGAATCACTCATCTTTGGAAAAGAGAGTTTATTACAGAGAAATGTCTCTTTCCAAAATAAAAGCTATACTATCCGCTTCTTCTGGGCTATATTCTCAGCAGCATAAGGAGAATCATGTGCTAACAGCTGTCTAAATGACTCGGCTAAAGTTAGTAGCATGCTTGTTGTTTTTGTCTTTGCACTAGGATGATGTCGGCGTAAATGTGCAGTCATATTCGTTGTGTTCCCACTAGTGCTTTCAGGTTAATCTCGTTGAAATGACCTTAACGCCACAACACGGCAAATCTCCGTTAACGAGCTACCGCCGATCGCTCCGTGCATGGGGCTAGACGGCCAACACGTTAACGAGCTAACTGCGCTAACACACTAGTTCACACCAATGTAATTGAGCATTGCATGGCACATCCAACATACTGTTTTACTTTAGTCCATGACTCGCTTACCTTCAGGGTCATACGTCACATGAAAACCAAAATAATTCCAAACGCCAGATCTGAATGAGGGTGGGGGAGGTGCCCTGCGCTCTTCCTTCTGACTATGCTGTCTGTGTTGAGCGCTCAGTGGATCTGCGCTCGACAGTGCAGCCTAGGCGGAGTAGTCGAACACAGATTCACTGAGCGCTCAACACAGACAGCATCGTCAGAAGGAAAATTGATAAAATAAATTACAAATGTTGTATTGTTCGATACATATGCGTACCGAACCGAAAGCACTGTATCGAACGGTTCAATATCGATACGAATATCGTTGCACCCCTAATATATATATATATGTATATATATATATATATATATATATATATATATATATATAAAAACACCCAGCACGCCCCTGCGGGCGGTTTATCCTTCAAGCTCGGGTCCTCTACCAGAGGCCTGGGAGCTTGAGGGTCCTGCGCAGTATCTTAGCTGTTCCCAGGACTGCGCTCTTCTGGACAGAGATCTCCGATGTTATTCCCGGGATCTGCTGGAGCCACTCGCCTAGCTTGGGAATCACCGCACCTAGTGCTCCGATTACCACGGGGACCACCGTTACCTTCACCCTCCACATCCTCTCGAGCTCTTCTCTAGATCTATATATATATATATATATATATATATATATATATAAAAACCATATATATATATATACTATAACTAACCATCCTCTCTAAGATTTGTTTGAGAGGATGTATGTTATTATTGGGAGATGTCATGTCAAAATGCTCCCTAACTGCTGATAATTTTTGATGGCACCATCATGTGCTTACAATCTCCTTGCAAGCTCATGATGATTCTCAGAATCAGCTCAGATCCAGTTCACACAAATAAATAATTCCCGTGTGTTTTTGAAAGCTTGAATCATGAATCATAACGAGGCAGTCACATCATTTCAGAGGAGCCTCTTTTGTCTTTGGTCATGTGATATTCTGAAGAACTATATGGACCTCAACATGGGCTTCATTTGGACACGCCCCCTTAAGTGTAACTAACCGGTACAATGATAACAGCAGGAGGAGAATGCAAACTTGATTTGTTTTTTGCAGATAAAATCAAAAAGTCAGTCTATTGATCCGCTATTCTGTAGTCGATCAGGAGGTACTTTATAGGTACAGAAATGTCCAATAATATCCATAACAAAATTATCATACAGTCCGAAATTCTGCTCTCCAGTCAGCTATGAAGTGCTTGTTAAGCAATGCATTGTAACCATTGCAGTGTTTGTGTAGGGGCATGCATGTAGATCTACAAATAATGCAATTACAATCATAATAATTAAAGATAGTCAGCCTACTTTTATTTAAATTTTATTGTCATGTTAGATGAGAAAATGTTGAAAATCTGAATAGATTGTGAACTCCACAGTCCTGAAATGCAGAGTTATGGCAATAAAATTCTTTACATAATTTCAGCGTGCAGGAACTTTTTGGATGGGCCAGTAATCAAATCATGATGATGCACTGCAGCCAAACTGCTTTCTGCACTAACACAATAACATTATAAAAGTCAGAGCAGTCAAAACAAGAAACCTACTGCCCATGCTGAAAATCCTCCCCACACCAGAGAGTCAGAAGGCTACAGAAGGGTATCCTGTATGTGTCTTTTTTTAAGAACCTAAAGAAACCTGATGTGTCACTCTGACACCTCAGCAGCTTTGATAAAAAAAAAAAGGTTATTTGACACCACAGGGAAGGAAATGTTACAGCTGCTTCGAGAAGCTTATTTTTTCATAATTTTGACTAACTTTTTACTCCTTAAATCATTTTCCCTTTATTTGTTTTCCAACAACACTCACACAGGAAAACCCTTCTATTCCCAGTCTGTTCCCACTATGTCTATTCTTGCTGCTTATTACAAAGCGTCTGTGTCCACGTCCTGATTCGGAGTTAATCTGATGTTTCCTCCTTCATCTGGAACCTAGTGTGACCTTCGGAGCGATGCCATGATGTCACCTTAATTTGAGTGTGTGTATCACATGTGAGCACAAAAGCACACACACACTGCAAAAAACACCAGCTCTGCTACTTCCCTCCAAAACCCCTTCTTTACACAGCGTAGCATTGTTTCCGAGCCAAAATTACCACATCAGCAGCACTCCAAATACACCCCACATCCTTCGCTCCCAACCTGGCGACAATGAGAGAGAAATCCTTCTTTTGGAAGAGGAGAGACGGGGATTTCTTCTCTCCCCAGTTCCCAGCGTGGTAATAGCTGCTGTGAGAGCTTTACTAATTGGTTTCTTAATCTTTTGAAATGGGTAAAATAAAGTATCAGAGAGGGTGAGAGAGGCTGAAAATGAGAATGATAAAAAAGAGAGAGGCTCATGTGCTCGTGTCTTTTTTAAATGTGTGTTGTTTACAGTTTGTCTTACTCTGGAACGGTGTATGTGAACACACAAAGTGCAAGTGTACAGTATGTGTGTGGTCTGTGTGTGTGTATGTTTGTGTGGGTGTATGTCTGTGTGTGTGCACGGGGGGGCAATACTTCCTGATGATTCATCAGTGGAAAACACAATTAACTCCCTCACTGCCTCCCAATTATTTCCGTAGAGGAGATTAAAGCCTCCCAACTGAGACGATGAACAATCGAGGACACACAATCATCTGAATCAAATGTTCCACTGGTCAGACCGTCCAGCGGAGTCTGTTTTCACATTGTGGACTCATAGCTTCCCTACCAGCTGTCAGCTGGGATAAGCCTGTCAATCCAAATGAAGCGCTTCTCGTTTTCTTTTTCTTTTTTTGGTCACTCTAAACCAGCTGTGCCAATTACAGTTATGTTGATCATCACCTTACATACATAAATCAATTGGCCGACATTATTATGGGAGGTGATAGAATTGGAGGAAGAGGAAAAGGGAAGAGGTGTGAACCCTCTGCAGCTGGCTGGATGTGGCAGATAGTCTGTATCAGGACACATTAGGGAAAAAAGTTCTAAATGGGTTGAATTACAACATATGTTAAAAGTAATCATTAGTTTTGTCCCTTATTTCTCTTTCAGATTGTTTGTCCTCTTTATCCTTAAAAGGTACACATGTCAGGATTGTTGTAATTGTTATTATTCTGAGTGATTCGCCATCTTTATTGTTTGATTTAAAATCAACAGTAGTGATGTACAGAGGCAAGAATTTATATGTAATGCTAACAGAATAAATACTGTGTACAGTGTGTTCTGAAAAGATGACACATGCTCTATGTTATCACGTTATCACTAATATATGAGGTGTGATTAAAATCCGAGACTCAAAAGAGCCTTTTAATTGACCTGATGTTTAACTGGACCAGTTCGTGTCTAAGGTAATCTTCTTGTCTACGCCCATGCAATCTTTAGCATCTGAGTTATTTTTTTGGTCTCTCAGTGAAAGTCCCACTCACTACTTTGCGCTTGTGCCTCTGCAGTATACAATAGATCTTATTTTCTTATTAATAGATCCTAATTAAAATTTTGCGGGGTGGCCAGTGGACCCTAGGCCCCCCATTTGTGGTTCCCCTGCCCTCACCTTGTCAAAATCCCAACTTGATATTCATTTTTAGGTAGCAGAAGAACTCACAGTGGCTGAGCAGATGAGCTGTGGCAGCAAAACAGTTCAAGAGGACGTCATACCACCACAAAGTGGTACTGACAATCTGAGCTGATGTGGCCTTGGACAAATTGAAAAGTGTTGAAAACAGCAGGATCATCGATAGGAGCCCAGCTCTTCTTACAATGAGGGCGACGATTCCTTACCTGGACTCTCCTTTGAAATTCATTTTGGAAATCATAACTTCCACAGCCCCCCTCCTCCTACAGACTAAAGATCAGAGTCATCAGATAACAGTTACATTGTTATCATCGCACATCTCAAAAGCCAGCACCTGTGACGCTACAGAAGTGCACTGGCACACGTGGCATGACGCACAGTGTAATTCCCTCTAAATTTTTTTTAAAAATAATATGAAAACAGTTTATGAATTTGATATGTTCACTTTGGACTATTTTTAAAAATTTACATGATTTTCAAATCACTGCATTATGTTTATATTCAAAATCTCCTATGGCTACAGTACTTATGAAATCCTGAGCTCATCTCAAGAAGTTTATCCTGTTATGCATTTTTCCCTTTGTACCCTTTAAATTGTCATCATGATGCTTTCTGATAGTTTTGTAACGTTTCATCTCACTATCTCTAAACATTTAGCCAGCACAAAAACTGATTTGACGCAACACATAAATATTGGCCACCATCGATCACATTTTGCATTAACCAGGTCAGTCAACAAGGCCGACACACTAATAGCAACAATTGGTCAATACATCAGTGAACGAGTATATTTTGCACAGGATCTTTTTTGGAACATTTTGCAGGAATGGCAATGTAATAATAGAAGAGAAATTGATAAAGTGATGCAAAGGTAATTGTGAAATTATGTGAAATTAAAATTTGCCTTGAGTCTAATATCCACCACAGGAGGGTGAGGGTCAGAAGGCTCAGACAGAGCATCATAAAATCTTCGCTGATCCTCTGAGTCATGCAGAATTTGCATGCTCACACAGTAATCACTGAAGAAACAGCTGAATTGTTTATGTTCTGGTTTTTTTCAGTTTTCTTTAAGCAAAACACAAGAAGTGTAGCAATAAGATCATAAATAGACTATTTTGATTGTACATACAAATGTAACTCAGAATTCAATACATGCTAATCCTAGAGTGCAATATAATACTTGTGTGTGAAATCCCACCTGCACATACGAGGTATCCTTTGGTATCAGTGCCTCGCTGTACGAGCTCCTACAATATTTTCAGCAAACATGCATCCTGTTGGGACTGCATTTTTTTTTCCCTTTTCCCCCTCACTGATTTTTCTTGTTTTGGAAGCCAAATTTGGTTTGGAGGAGAATGAGTTCCTTCACAACAGCTGCATGTTGGAAAATAATAAATTGGGATTACCAGACGCCCTCTCACTAATGTGAATGAGCAGCATCATAGCTTTGACAAAAACCTTACATACCAGTATACATACAAACTTTATACCATTTAAGTAACCCACAGCACTGACTACACACTGAGAGACATAAATGGGGTTTATCACTACTACATGTCTTTCCATGTGTTTGCTGCTGATTGTGCTAAAAGCTTCTGTGGTTGCAGTTCTTCTTTGGCTGGTTGTTTCTCCAACCAAACTCCCTGCATGCACCATTTTCATAAAAAGTGCCACTCGTGTTTAGACCATTAATTAGCTTTTGTGAGCTGGTTGTAGAGTGAATTACCATTTGGCAGTGAAGCCAAATGCAATTACGGTCATAAGCTCCAAACCTCAAGATGTGCCCCACCTTTGTGAGCAGTGCCAGATCTTTTGTTTCTTACTTTTCCTTACCTTTGTCTGAGTCGTGGAAAACATTTCCATTACTTCTATGTGTGAGTGCCTGAAGTTAAGAGAAAGGCACTTTTTAACAAACTAACAAAGTTAATCCTGTACATGCTGGGGATCATCGCTATAGCATCTCCTAGCTGTGTTTTTGCCTCATTGCTTTGATTTCCTTATCTGAACAAGCAGCTTTTTTTTGTCTTTATCATCTGAACATGCAGACAGAGAATACAGATTGTAACAACAGTACAAGAGGTACTCGCTCAGAATCAGCGGTGTTTTGTCCCGGGGCTCTGATAAGAAAGTAGCAACATGTCTGTCCCGTAGTAGAAATGTTCCTCAGTTATATCAAAGGAAGACATATCCAGTTACATTGTCCAGTTACAAAACGTCCCATATATTTTAAGGAACAACAATGTTTGCAGCATTTTTCGTGGTGTGCACTCTGAGTGCTTTCAGCTTCAGTCAGTACATCTGTTTCTGATGGGTGGGAGGTCCAGCACTTACTGTATACCCCTTCCAGTTAAGCTGGTTTTCTGTCTTCATGACTCTGACTTCACACAGCACAAGGGCCCTGTGTTTTCAGTTTCCCAAATAGGCCTAAATAAAGCATTCTGTCAGAGCCTTGTGGCCTGAGATCAACAGGCGAGTGGAAAGGGTGGTGGTGGTAATGAGGTGACGTTACATATAGGTGAATGCCTGCATGTATGAGATTGTAATCCTGGATAAGTCTCTCTAGCTGGCTTGGGACCAAATATTCCTGCATAACACAATAGGTTTTGGCACATATCCAAAAGTGGACTTGCTCTGGGTTTAACAGCGCAATCCATTCTGACCTTTTTTATTTTTCTTTTCTTTTGAAAGAGCTCATAATAACTAATGTCGCCTGGCCTGAAGAGAGATTGGAAGGGAAAATGTGCGTAAAGGGTTTTTTTTTCCACCATGTGTTTGGTTTTGTGAATAAAGTTGGGGATAACCCTTAAACCCGCCCTGCTCATAAAACTTTTTATCCCCTGCTGGATTAACTGTAACGGTCTCTGTGTCTCTTAAACACTTTTTTTGGCTTGCTGCTCATTATCTCCAACATTTAATTCTTCTGTTTTCATTTTACTCTGGTCCCACTGGTGGCATTCCCATATTCTAGAAAACAACAGTTTGGGCGGTGGAGCTGAGTAAAGCAAACCTTGCTGAAGTGCCATTGAACGCAGACACTAAACATGGTGACATGTCTGGGAACTGTAAAAAATGAAAAGGAAAATGAAAAGAAGAAAAAAAAACATGATACAACTAACTTTTCCCCTGGGTTCGTATAAATAAACTTTATATCTTGGAAAGTTATGTGGGAGAAAGACAGAACAGATTTATGTGGGAGAAAAAGAAGGAGAGGAGGAAAGAAGAAGGAGAAGAGACTGTAAAGAAAAAAATCTCCTAGTTAGAATACAATATATAACAATTAACAAAAATAGATATAATCAAAAAAGAGTCAAGATTATAAAGCAACACACTGGAGTTCATAAAGGAGACATTTTCACACCAGCCAATGACATTTAATGTGTGATTTCACCAAGATTCACTTTTTTTCTCATCTCGCAATGCTGATTCTCATATGCCATATATAGTTGTGGAAATTGTTGCTGCCCTCAGAAATTCCCAAAATTGAACAAACATGATAAGTGGCATGTTATTTGTCCTGTGTTTAACTCTTTACCCATTCAAAGCCTTTCCTGGACTGAGATGTTGTCATGTTTTCGGCCTGCTCATTGAACAAAATGACTGGGTGTGCATCAGCTGCCTATTTAGCTACCCTTGGAAAACCCGACGAACTACTCTGATAGTCTTTATTGATATACTGAGATGTCATGATTGATCATTAAGGGTCCAGGGGAGGTTGTCAAATGTTGTCTTTATGGAGGAAAGACTTTAAGATGCAGAAATTAAGGATCATCACACACAGACCTTGAGACCAGTTAGCCAATCCAGTATCACGGCTTCCCCTGCTGGTACTGCAACTTCTGCATACGTGTCCATGTCATGCTTTGAAAAGGCAAAGTGTGAACTGGACACAGTGGACTGGTATGTCTATTACATGCTTTGCCATGAAATTGGGTTACAATGAGTCAGCAATTCCTTGGTGCTAGGGAAAATCTGTATTACCCTACTGGCTGGTGAATATAGGTCTTAGAGGTTGTTGGCAGTTGTTGGGTGTAAGTGGTTTCAAAAATGGTGCTTCACCAAAAACCTCTTTGTGTGCAAACACAAACACAAACGCTAACTCTCTACAGAGTAGTACTGACCCTTATTACTAAAGTGCAATATTAGAACAGAAACAGGGAAGGTTCTCATTTGAAATAAAATCTGTGCCTTACTGTTGAAATCAACAAGCTAAGAAACAACTTTTAGGCGAGCAGCTACTGTTTCCCCTTTGCATTGTACTCTTCGCAGTATCACTACTGCTTTGCGAGTAATTGGTGAGTGTTTTCAAATGAGTCATCGTCTTCCTTACAATTAATGGCAAGTAAATTTCACTGAATTCACCTAGCAACAGCAAGCAATCCCTTGCCAACCAGTCATATTTTTGATGTCCACCCAGCTTTTCACCTTCTTTTACCATTGTCTGACAGCCCTGAACATTACTGTATGTTATGTGTCTGTACAACAACTTGGAGACCAGTGTATATAATGTACACCGAATAATGATGACAGTGGACTTGTACATGACAAAAATTTACTGATGTACTGGTCAATGAAATAAATGCTGTTTGATACTATACATAGATCCGTCTCATCATATTAGCTGGAGATGTTATATTTTAAGAATGATATGATTTTACCAGGGATAATATTAAAAAGCAAGATATGTTCATCCAGCTGCACATAGTTTGAAGACAGTTAGTTCTGCTGATAAAGAAATTTTAACATTGCCAGCTAACCAGATCAACCCTGGAACAAAACAAGATAGACTTGAATTTGAATGCGTGAACATTGTCTAACATTAGCCAAAAGAAGGGCAGCTCAGTTTTTTGGTTTTTGCAAACAAGCCTCTATGAACTTAATGCACTGCTGATGTTGACTGCCTTGAAATAGAAGTCATCTGCTTTGCACTACTTTGCATAGTTTAACTTTGAGCTTGTCTGTAGAAAAATTCCACTTACTGCTGACTATAAAGTGATTTAATATGAGTCAGTGGATCCAATTGAAGGGATGAGCTAAATCACCACAATTATATGTTAAGTAATAGCAAGCTGTCTTAAGTGTTCTAATCTTGCTCTCTGGATCAGTGCTTTTGAAGTGCAGAAATTTGTCAGCTTTGTGCACCAGTTCATTTAACCCTAATCTGTTGGAGTATTGACTGCTCCACACAAAAGGAATGTTTTGTAGGCAGTAAAATGGCAGGAGTCTGCTTTATATTGTCCCGACTAAGCAATCAAGCTTGCTTAGCAAACCAGTTCCCCCTTCAGCAGTTCTTTTTATTGGATTAAATGATGTGCAATAAAGGCAAAACACCAGGGGTAGTACAGAGAAAAACTAACCCTCTGAGAGTTGTTGTGAATGATACAGACTAACCTATTTGATGCCGTCTCTTTGTCATCAAATGTGTAAAATCAGACATGCAGATTAATATCATTGGGCATTTTGTTTTTCTTTTTAATGTTCTGGGCCTTCAAGAAAGCTCTCATGTTCCAAGAAAATGTGACCAGTACGTTTTCAAAGAGTCTTTGATGACACAGAGTGCTGCTGGCACAAAGACAGACAACATTGGATAAGATGGAGGGAAGAAAAAAAGAGCAAGTGGGATGCATCAGGGAGTTCAGAGAAGAAGCTGTATGCCAGGAGGAAGTGACAGTGTCATGGTACCAGTGAGGCCATTCAAGATCAGAATCGGTTCTGACCCATTTCCCCTCCATCATTCCGGTTCTTTGTCTTCATTTGTCTGCCTGTTGGTTACACTAAACCCTTTCACAGAAGATGCAAGGAACGAGGTGGATTTTTTTGTGTTAGGGTATTAGCCTCTGTCAGCCTAAATAGGCTTTAATTGGGGGGAAGTTTGGTCCAACACAGGCTGGATTTTCTAGACATACACACACACACACACAGGTGCCAGCTGACCCTGCTTTGACTTCTTTCATCCAAATAAGCTTCATCTTGATATCACCACCATATCTGTGCTTTCTTCCCTTTTCTTTTGAAGACTTTTAATCTCTTCTCCTTGTTTCTTCCCTTGTCCTGTCCTGTCTTTCCTCTGTTTTGCTCTCTGTTCTTTGCCTCACAGGAACATAGTTACTTTCTTTCAGCCTTCTAACTTTAAATGTTATGTGTAAGGATCATAAATGTGTATGTGCATGTTGGAATGCTTAAGGCTGGATTTCCAGATTCCAGCACTGCTTCATGAAGCTTTAGCTCTAGGGGGAAAAATGTATTTTTTTTACATTCCCTCAAAAACTTCTGTCACTGACCCACAAAAATGCTTGCTGTGTTTTTACTGCTTCCCTTTTCACTGAATGTCATTTAATGTTCATTTGCTAAATCACAGAAAACGTGTTAACATTACAACCAACTAAACATAACCAACCACAGGATAGTGTACATTTTGGAGACTGACCTTTAAGGCAGCCTTTGACAGATGCTTTAAAGTTTGCTTTATATTGTTAATCACATTGAACTTTTTGTAGGTTCCATTTTATTTGTAGATCAGACTTTCTGGTGTGTCAACTATTCTTTAAAAATGTAGAAGGGCAGTAGAGCCTTTAGCTTTCAGGTTCCTCTCTTGTGGAACCAGATTCTGGTTATAATTCGAGAGGTAAGAACCCTCTCTCGTCCTTTCTTACATGTATCGCACAGCAGGAAGTAGTCCACTTCCGAAGCCTTATGACCACTGGAAATACAGTAAAGGTGATGCCTGGAGAAAGCAAGCAGCAGACAGCACACACAACATGCTCTTGCTAAAAGTTCAGTTCTGTGCTCTTTGAACATCAGTGCTGTCTGAAATGACATTCACCTTGTGTTAGGGATCTGGTAGGTTAAAGGGGCGTCAGACATTTGCATTACGTAGCTCACATAAAAATTAATTTGTGCATTTGTAAAAACTTGGATCAGGTCACCCTCTGCCAGCATTATGCTGCTACTGGCTCAGGCTGCTGGGGTGAGAACCTCTCTCACCCCACCTACTGCATGTTATTAGCTTTAATGTTTTCTGTCTCCTGTGATTTGTGCTTTTTTCCTGTTTCTCCGCTCTCCCTACTTCCTGCCCACTGTTGCTGAGTGTTTGCTCATAGAGGGAAAGATTGGATCATTTGGTTTGTATCTATAAAGTTTCTTTGAGGTCACTATTGCTGTGAACTTTTGTTACATGAACAAAGCACTAATAAAAATCTTACAGCTTTAGGGCACAATGTCACCGTCAACTTGGTATTCCCTTAGGCAGTCTAGGAATTAATCTCCATGAAAACAGCTATTGACCAATGGGCTGCTCAGTTCTTGGTGATGTGGATAACTTTATCATATATCAGTTTATCATTTTCTGTCCTTACTATTCTGGCATGTCAGTGTAAAATAGTCCAAACAGGACCTTTAACTTTATCTTGAGGGAACTTCTAATGCACTGGTCTGAATATGTGATGATCATAAATCATCAAATTCAAACTAAAGGTCAGGTATTGTAACAATAGTTCCCGAGTTCTTTTTAGCAAAGTGTCCAATACAAGCGTGATCAACTTAAGCAGCTCAGACTGAGGCTGTTCCGTGATGTCGTTTATTGCTGCTGCTGCTGCAGTGCTCGGTAGCCTTTTATTAAGCAAAGCGCGGTCGCAGTCGCGCGGGCGCGCACAGCTATATCCTGTGACTGAAAGCATCCCAGCTTCATTCACCCCGGAGATCACAGGACCGATGGGAGCTGCCATCAAACTCCTCAGAGCGGAGATAAAGGCTTTTGGTTCTTTTGCGTTTTCCAGACAGACCTGCCCTCGGTTTGTGAGTTTTGAAAATTTACCAACCTGAAGTGCCAACACGCTCAAACGCTGCAGAGGGCAGAAATGGGTGATTTTTGAAAGGCTCATACTGAGGACAAAATGATGGATATTCCTGGATATGTGAATGCAAAAAATGCCTAATGCTTCCATCGGCACCTGTTCTGTCTAGACCAAAATGAAAAGCAACTGGACATACACTTGATGTCAAGTCTGATTGTGTGATTTGCTTTAAACGTCGGACCTGTGGACGAATATCGGTGGGATCCTAAGATTTGTACTTTTTTTTATTTTGTTTTATCTTTTTAAAACTTGGACTCTCATTTTTCGCGGTCACTTAAAAAATAATCCCTTAAATCTCTTTGGCAGTGACTTACACCGCGTGCAGAACAAGCAGAAGTTTGCTTCCATCCTTTTAATTTCATTCGGGATTTCACAGCTCTTTCATTAAAACTGAGGAGGTATTCTGTCCTCCCGAGGGATGATGAGAGCAGGGAGCGACAGCCCGGCTCCTTCGGTGGATTTTCGACCTATTCTGGTGCCTATGCAGTGGATCTGAGAGGAGATGAGAGCCGCAGTCTACCACATCCTTGCCGGCTACCTCTGCGTGTTACGCACCGTTGCTCAGGTGAGCTGAATCAAAACACTCTGTGTCTTTTCTGCTGCGTGTTGTGAGATTTTTACTCGCAGCTATTTAGCTTGTAAACAAGTAATAGAACTTACAGAGACTCAGTCCTGAAGATTAACGTACTGAATACAACAGATGAAATCTAGTTTATTTGCGTAATTACGCACGAGCATTAATCTTACGCACAGTACCTGTTTGATACTTTTTGAAAACCCGCCACCGAGTCAGCTTGAAAGCCAGCTGCAGATAAGTAACGTTTGCGTGATCGTGATTTACGCACCAACTATGGCAGTATTGTGTTCCCACCCCCAATAAACCCACCCCCTTTATTCCCACAGGAGTCTCCTCTCCCTCAGGAGCTTCTGGAGCGGCTCTCTCGCAGCGAGATCCGCAGCATCAGCGACCTCCAGCGGCTGCTAGAGATAGACTCCGTAGGTAAAGCACTTCATTATAATACAAGTCTCCCACAGCCACAAGTTGGATTAATGATCCTTACAGAAAAATGAGGTTATTCATAGAAAAATCTGTTCATGTGATGCCTGTGACAGATTTTTAATAAAATATATGAAGAAATAAATAAACATGGTGCAGATAAGATCAGACGTGTTTTTTAAAGTGATGTGAAACATAATGCCAAGTATGCAATTTTAATCTCCTCAGGGAAGTAATTTTTAACTCTAAGAGCACTGCACAAGGCTACATCACGTTTGTGCTTGTGATCAGTGTCAGGGTTTCATGCACCAAGTGGCAGCAGACATAACTTGGGGCCAAACCTCTGTAGCATTTAAAGCTAAATAGTAGGCTACAATTTTTTTAATGAAATTTGAAAAGTCACAGGAAGTTACTGTAGAAACTCATATTTCTTTGCACCAGATCAACACTTGTGATTTTTTTAATCTATCTTTAATCTACTTCTGAAATTAGGAGCAATGCACATGTTTGTCTTATTTTAGCATGTCATTGAAAAATGATGTACCTTTAGTCATACAAAGATCCAAGCAGGCCTTAACTTGACTGAGTAACAGATAAACATCAGGCACAGGGAGCTTAAATGTGATAGTCACGGCTGCTTCCCTCCCTGTCAGTGCCTTGAAAGACTCTGACTTGAGGAATTAGTTGCATCTGGTTCAAGATTCTTTGTCTTCTCAGCTCACCACTGGATGTTTCTCAGAAAGACCAGAAGCAACTTTTGTTTTTCTTAAAAAAATCATCTGTATCTTTTCTGCTCTGCTAGCAGCTGACTGTGTAGCTGAGATCACAAAAAAGAAGGCTTTGTGTGCAGTTCAATCATAAACAGTCTCCAACTTTTGAAGAAAAAAAAAAGCACTGGCGTTTGCCTTCAATAAACACTGATGTCTGTGTTTATTATGCAGGTAATAAATCTGAGCAGATTGAATCAGTGAGGTGAGACAGGAGGAAATAACTGTGGCATAAAACACACTTTATTGCATCCACTCATCCACATTTCAGCCAAATAAACTTTTTTTTTTTTTTGCTGCGTGAACTTTTTTTTATTTTTTTCTGTCTGCAGTGCTGAGTGGTGCCACCATTAATCCTGGCATCATTGAGATGCAAATGTCGAGGGTGACGGCTCCCCGGCTCGGTGGGGGTCAAGTGGCTCACTTCATTATACTGTTGTCATGCTGCCCATTATTGGTTTGAGAGGAGGGCTCGCTGGAAGGCTGCTGTGTTGCTATGTATAATTCATGCTCAAATTCCTGCATGTCAGGGCGAGAGAGGGAGACACACGGGCTCAGAAAGAGAGAGAGAGAGAATGAGAGAGAGAGAGAGGGAAATGTCGAAGGTGGACTTTGTTGTGTTTTAGAAGCACATTGTGTATGTAGGCAGGCGTGTGTATGTGTGTGTGTGACTGTTTGCATGTACATATGGCCTCAAGAATGAGGAGCGCACGCAGACATCTACACGGTGACCAAAAGAAGCATCAGGCTTGGTATTCAGGATCAAATTAAAAGAGTCCTGCCTAGACATCATTTACTCTGATTTCCTGGAACCTTGCTCCCTTTTTCCACCCACACAGACACACAAATCTACACAAATCCACACTGCACACACAATCTTTGCTCAGAATTTATTGGCTTTAAACATGTCTGTTGGTATCCTGTGGTTTGGAAGTACTGAATGGCTTGAAGAATCTGCGAAAACTGTGGACACATCTCTAGAAGGCACACACACACAAAGCTAAGATTTAAAACTAAGCCTTGAGGGCAAGATTGGCTAATATAAATCTTTATGCCATAAATCATCAGTTATTAACTAAAGAATATTATCCACTTTAGGAAAGTTTCCGTAAACTGGATGTTTGTCTAATCTCAGGTGTAGTATTGTCACAACTTGCCAAAACCTTGCACAGAAAAATAAATAAATAAAAGATTAAACTAAGCTCACTACCACACATTACTACCACCAAACCAAACTGAACTGACAAATACAATTTATGGCCAAGTGTCAATGAGTGTTAGAGTTTCCAAGATTAAATGTAGATAGAAGATGTTTCAGTGTTTGTAGGAATAACTCTGGGTCCCTCCTCTTCATGAAAACATTCTTGACTGGTGCTTGGTAACTCAAGGTTTCAGCTTCCTCCACAGATTTCCTATTGATCTGAGGTCTGGAGACTGGTTAGGGCCCAGGGGTGTTGAACTCCAGGCCTCGAGAGCCGGTGTCCTGCAGGTTTTAGATATCACCCTGGGTCAACACACCTGAATCAAATGATTAGCTCTTTGCCAGGCCTCTGGAGAACTTCAAGACATGTTGAGGAGGTCATTTAGCTTTTTAAATCAGCTGTGTTGGATCGAGGATACATCTAAAACCTGCAGGACACCGGCCCTTGAGACCTGGAGTTCGACACCTGTGGGCTAGGCCATTCCACACATTAATGTGTTTCTTCTTTATCCACTCCTTTCTTGCCTCTGTGGTATATTTTGGGTCATTGTCATGCCAGAAGACCCATTGATGACCCATCTTCAGTGTTCTGGCTGACGGAAGAAGGTTGTAGTCCAAGATTTTTCCTGTCTTTTGGCCTCTCAGTGCGCTGCCCAAAACATAATATTTCCACCTTTGTGCTTGATGTGGGGATGGTGTTCTTTGGCTCATACAAAGCATTTCTGTTCATCCAATCAGATTCTGGTTACATCTTTCATCAACGCCTCAGTTTATAAGTTTAATGTAAATATTTTTCTGGATTTTTAGTTGATATTCTGTCTACTATCAAATTTCGTTGTAAGTGAGCAAACATAAAAATTCAGCAGGGAATCAAATAATTGCTTTCTCCACTGTACATCTAACCAGTACCACGTGGCGATCGTGGCTCAAGAGTTGGGAGATTGCCTTGTAATCGGAAGGTTGCCGGTTTGAGCCCTGGCTTGGACACTCTCGGTCGTTGTGTCCCCTACTGGTGGTGGTCAGAGGGCCCCTACTGGTGGTGGTCAGACGGCCTGGCCTCTGTCAGTGCGCCCCAGGGTGGCTGTGGCTACAATGTAGCTTGCCGCTTTGGGGTCCTTAGGGACTAGTAAAGCGCTATATAAATACAGGCCATTTACCAGTAATAGAAGCAAAAAAAGTGCATTAAAGTCACATAACAGCAAATAATTCACAAAGAAGCTACTTAGAAAGTTCAAGTTTGCTTGCAATGTGATGTCATTTCCAACTTAACAAAATCTTTGCTGTGTGTCTGTGTGTGTGGATTACATTCAAATGTACCTGGAATAGGCACTGAAACAGTTTCATTTGGGGCTCGTGTACATGCAGAGAACTCAGTAGCTCACTGACATCATAACTCATAATAACCTGGTTAAACTGCTTCTCTGATCAGGAGACACTTGATAAAGATATCCGTAATGAGCAGCTTGCTGTAGCATGTAAACATGCCACCACTTTTCCTTCTTTTGTATTTTGGTCAGTCAGCTGTCAAGTTATCTTGATAAGGAGATTCATGGTCCCATGAGGATAAATTACAAATATTTTCTATTTTGGCTCGGCCAACAATGTGGTGCGTAAGATTTCATGAAACTTAAGGGACAACTTCTGATGTCCAAAGAACCAGGATCAACTGAAGTGATGCATCATGGCCCAAGATTACAATAAATAGGTATTATTTTTAATTCTGAATCATGCAACGTTAGTCCAGTAGTGTCCAAGGATGGAAATGTGGGGCTGGAAATGAGCAAAATAAAAAATATCCAATATCACCCAAGAGAATATTTGTGCTTCTCAGAAAATGAACTTTATGCATGCATGTTATCCACAATAGTGCGTTAGTATGTGTCTGTGTTTTTGACACAAGGATCTTTGTTGTTAACATTTAGAGTGTGTATTGTCTCAGTATGCTTGTGTTATTTTGTCTCTGTTCAGAGAACGAGGTGATCGAGGAGACCAAACACAGCTACCACAAGGACTTCTCTCACAACTTCCCCGACCTAAAGAGAGCACACACACATACCAGACACAGGAGGAGCACTGGTGAGAAACACACACACACATGTAGTCAGCTTGAGCCTCAGGTCCACTGGTTATCTAACTATTCTTTTGTAGTTTCCAAAAATTCTATATTGTATAACGTTAATAGGAAATACTAGTATTTGTATAAAAAGTGAACCATTGATGCAGGTTTGATCAGCCATGTTTGTTCACCTGCAGTGGTAGAAGAGGCCTTGCCAGCAGTGTGCAAAGTTCGGACAGCAATTTATGAAATTCCCAGGAGCCAGGTGGATCCCACATCGGCCAACTTCATCATCTGGCCTCCCTGTGTCGAGGTGAAACGCTGCACCGGCTGCTGCAACACCAGCAACATGAGGTGCCAGGCGGCTCGCAAACACTACCGCACTGTTAAGGTAGCTTTCTGTTGCTTCTCTCTATACATGTGACCACCTGTGTGTCTGTTTCAGACTCTTTTGTGTTCAAAAGAAGCTTTGTTTTCACATCACATTTGGAAGAGGTAAAGATTTGCATATAGGGAGTCTTGGGGGTTACCAGGTAGCACAGGTCGACACTACACTGCACTGATGAGCACAGCTAGACCCCGGCATGTAGGGTTAGCTTTGTAATTGTTTCTTTCTGCTTCAAACATTCCTTAGAACAGAAACCTGTTAGGTAATGAAAACACATGCATACATTCACATATAAAACAAATATAACTAATAACTTTGTGCTGTCAAAGACATAATTCGGTCAAAGGAAAGAATAAGACTTTATATCAACACTGTACGTGCACACTTGCACTGCTTCAATTTTTGATATCCATCATTAATTCATTAATAAATCAATTTCATTTTAATCTTTACTCATTGCCATCACTTTAAACTTTTTCTTAAGAATCAAAGAAAATGAATATAATTGCCATAAACCAAAACTGTGTGTAACCATAGTGTTATTTAACATTTTCTGAACTGTAGATATGTTTATGGAGCTGGAGCCAGGCCAGGCTGGAGCCGGGTACACCCCGGAGTGGAAGAGCCATTACCAAATACCACAAATTTTGTATTTCCAAGTTTGTCATAAACCATTTCCTATTGAAGCCAGGCAACTGAGAGACTTCCCATAAGATGTGAAACTGACGAGTTAAAGTTAGGAAGAAGCATCCGGAAAAGGCTTTGTTGTATTTAGTAGAAACAGTCTTTTTATCATGTCTAAGTAATCTGCCATTTATCTGTTGTTTTTCTTTGTTTAAATTAGAGTCCCTTAATAGAGACTAACTGCATATGAAGTGCAAAATTGTGGCCAAGAGCTTTGGCACTCACACAAAATTTGTTTTTCATGCACTTTGGCACAATTTTTATTTCATTTCTTTCACAAGGATGTCATGAATTTCAAAAACCTATTATTACATTTCTCTAGTGCACTTGTCTGTCTTAGTGCATGCTGTATCTTCTTATATGTCACCTTCAACTTTCATTATGAGGAAGAGGACAAAGTCACAGAGGACTAAGACTGTTCTTTGGGGCGATTGTGGCTCAAGAGTTGGGTGTTTGTCTTGTAATCGGAAGGTTGCCGGTTTGAGCCCCGGCTCGGACAGGCTCAGACAGTCTCGGTCGTTGTGTCCTTGGGCAAGACACTTCACCTACCGCCTACTGGTATTGGCCAGAGGGGCTGATGGTGCAATATGGCAGCCTCGCCTCTGTCAGTCTGCCCCAGGGCAGCTGTGGCTACAACTGTAGCTTGACTTAACCAGTGTGTGAGAGTGAATGAATAGTGGTATTGTAAAGCGCTTTGAGGGTCCCGAAAAGCGCTATATAAATGCAATCCATTATTGTTTGGTGTCTGACACATACAGTAGCCAGAGACAAGAGTTTTCTTCCACAGGGATATCCTGTGACAATAGAAGTGGTTCAAATTAGTTTAAGGGATATATTCTGTGTAAACATTTAGCAAAAGGCTTCTGTTCCTTGTCTTTTACTGGCACTGACCCGGAAAGTGTAGAAAACGAATAATGGCACAGAACGTGTAAATATGCAGCCACTTACTGGAGGTATATACTCTACACCTGCCAAAAACAATTACTCTCCCCAGCTTAACCATTGTGTGTGTGTGTGTGTGTGTGTGTGTGTGTGTGTGTGTGTGTGTGTGTGTGTGTGTGTGTGTGTGTGTGTGTGCGTTCGTGTGTGTGCCAGTGACTGAAAATCTGGCAGTGAGGTAGCACATGAACATAATAGCTTCCCTTTGATCTCATCCAGAGCTGGAAATAAGACTCAGTAAACCCCAACTGGTTCACAGTCACAAGAGTCCAAGTGGGAGCTGACCCAAGGAGTGTGTGTCTGTGTGTGTGTTTGGCACACAGGAAGTGCATTTATTGTACTTTTAAACTGTGCTGATGATGTTGATGTTAATAGTTACTTTAATAATATGAACATGAAATATTAATTTCACAGGTTGATTGGTTGATGTTTGACTGATAATCTGGGGTGAGAGGGAAAGACGTGTAAGAGTGTGCTGCCAGAGGTCAAGAGGGAAAACGTGAATAAAACAGGAGGGGAGGGTGGTTTGATACTCTGTGCTTTGGCCCGCTGAAACCCAATCTGAGATGAAAGGGCTCATCCTTTGTCTGCTCACAGAGGAAATCAAAAATAAAGTCACTCGCATGTGCTGAGATTCAGTGCTTAGAGGGTAAACGGTCACGACTGCAACTGCACTCACTTAAAGCTAAAGGGAAGATGGCAGGGTGAAGGTTTAGGGGGTGTGTCCATATGTGAGAAAACAAAGAAAGAGCCTCAGTATTGATATATATATGAAGACTACAGCAGGCTGGAAGTCAATCTGTAATGCCCTTTTAAAAGCTGCTGTCTTGAAATGATGTTTACTTGTTTTTTGAGAATAGACTGTATATAAAAGATGGATATCATCATTGTGAGATCACTCACTGCCATGTAAAGTTTCCACTTGAAGCCTCTGCTTTGTCACCTAGCTAACGTTCACAGGTTTGGAAGAAGTACATCAGTAGACTGACTGAATGCATAACAACTGCCAAGTTGCCTACAAAAAACATCGATTTTTCTTACTAGAACTACAGCAGCAACTGTAGTGTAAGTCTGCAGGAATGAACTATTAATTTAATAGTTGATCTAATCTAATCTAACTACTCATATATATAACAATTATAGCAGACCTCGACTATTTGAAGTGATGGCTCACCCCTTCTAGCATATTGTCAAGGTCTAGTCAATGTCATATGTGCTGTTTAGCTGCACAGCTGCTCACCTCAGCTGAACCTTCTTGTGGGTTTTTGTTTTTTCAAAGTCTTAGCTATGCTATTTCAGAGTCTGTTAAGACTTGAAGCAAAGATGGTTGTGCAATTGGACCTGGCAAAGTGCAGACTTGGCTTGCTAACAAGGATGTTAGCATTACGCATGTACTGTGCTTCTGTGGTTCTTTTATTGTTTATGTAAGATAAAAGTATGTTGGGTGTGTATTTGTTCATGAACTAGAAAGACCCATTGCTACATGAGTAGCTAGGCTCGGGGCGCTAGTGTTGATGTCAAATGTGACACAAAACAACATATGCCTCACTTAGTGTAAGTGAAATCAAACCTCCTATCAGTGTTCCATTCATTCTTCCAAACGAGATCACACACACCTGTGTGCTTGCACAAGTACAAGAAAGCATTTTATCTGTAGCACCTGTATCATACATAACCTGTCTCATTCTAACTTAAATAGCACTATCGTTAGGTAGTTTTTGGGATCAACAAACCTATATTGTTGCAAACATAAATTTAATCATGATTCGATTTTGCAGAAGTTTAGTACATGATGAAATTTACAATAGCTTCAAATAATAGAGTCTACATCAATTTAATGAACAAAACTATGTTAGATTGTTGAGGTAAAGAGGACAGAAAGTGGAGGAAACAGGAGATAAGTTTACAATAAAAAGTGAAATTTTAATGATGGTGGTCTAGTCAAACATTTACCAAAAAGGAGATACAAACATAACATCCACACTTGTCCAAAATAGTGATGCGCGAATCATGTTCACGTTCAATACTCGAGAATCACTTTACTGACTCATGAATCATGATTCACAAGCCCAATTGACTCACTAACTCATCCCCGTTGCTGTTAGCAAACTAATTTCCTTAGTAGAAATATATGTAGCTTATAATTAAAATTGTGGGGGAAAAAAACAAGAGCCAGTTTCTTAACAAAAACATTTCTGCTCTGAACTGGAAGAAAAAACCCTGAGTAGAAGCTCACATCAAGACAATAGCTCCTTGGTTCACAGTAGCATCGCTCTGCTAACATGCTAACAGCACATTTTAGCTACTCACCCCCTCCCTTCCTGCGCTGAATCATAGCGCGAACAAATCACTCAGGACTCACTCACCCCCTCCCTTCCTGTAATGAATCATAGAACGAGCGTAAGCGAATCACTCAGGACTCACTCACCCCCTCCCTTGCTGTGCTGAATCATAGCGCGAACAAATCACTCAGGACTCACTCACCCCCTCCCTTCCTGTAATGAATCATAGAACGAACGAATCACTCACTGGTCATGTCCAAATTCATGGGCTGCATCCTCCTGAGGACCCGGCATTCGCGGTCTACGCGGGCCAGGTCCTCAGAAGTGCGTGTAGGCCGGAAGTAAACGGCTGGGGAAATTGGACGGTCTAGCCTTCTGATTAGCGTCACCGCTGTCTCGTTGGAGTTTAATAAACTCAGCCGTCTGCTCCTTGCTAGCTAAAATATAACAGGACACTGGCGTAAATTCTCGACCGTGTCATACTCCTGTTTAATCAGTTTTCTGTTTGACGTTTAGTCAAAACCAAGGAGGAACCCACCCGGGGGATTAATAAAGTTTTATTTTATCTAATCTAATAACTTTAATCTCAGCCAAACCGATTTACTCACAAACAAACAAACAAAGCACTGAAAAAAGCCCAACAATAACATTTTTAGGTTGTCTAAGTGACTTATATATTACGTTTAACCTGAGTAGCAAAAATCCGCGGTGATCTGAAAATGATGTGCCGGGAGTTGTGCCGTTCTCGGCGGCTTCAGTGAACCTCGAGCTCCCAGCTAGCTATCGAGCTGGTGACTAGCAGACGTCTCCGAAAACGCCGAAGCACTTTTGCAAATATGCGATATCTTGATAAACCGAGCAGATATTTGATGTTTACACAGCTACATTAAAAAAAAACCCAACTTGAGGCCCTGACACTGGGAGATTCTCAGCTGTAACTAATGACCACCTCCATTAGCTGTTTGAGAAACTCTTTGTCATGTTTTCTATTGAATATTTCTGGCAGACTAGTTTTAAACAAAAACCTTATAAATGTGTTCTTAAAAATCCACTGGATGGCTATGCTAATTTACAAAAAAACTGAGACTAAACTTTGATGTCAGATATGTTCTCCAGTAGTCAGTTCATTGTGTTTCCTATTCTTTAAAAACGTAATCTACTCAGCTTATAAATTTGATTAAGTTAGTACCTAGCACTAGTACTAGACAGCTAGTTTGGCTAGCAAGGTGCATCTGGTGCAAGGTGCAAGTTAGCATTTCTGATGCTAACTTTGACTAGAAAAACTCATTCTAACCCAACACACTCAACAGAAAAGCAGAACATGCCTTAGAATGTGTTTTAGTGCAAGGGAACTTTGGGTAAAGGCACACAACTACCACTCAAGATAGCTACACAGAACTTATGTAATTTCTGTATTCCTTTTATTTTTCAAAGCTGGCAGTAGGATTGACTGTACAAATTCATGCAGTGAGCTAGTTAGCGGGGCTTGCCTATGCTAAAGAGTATTAACAAACATGCTTTAATTCACTCCTCAATAAAGTTTTCTCTCTGTCTCACTTTCTCTCCCCTCAGGTGGCGAAGGTGGAGTACGTGCGAAGGCGGCCAAAGCTGAGGGAGGTGCAGGTGAGGGTGGAGGATCACTTAGAGTGCACGTGCACCAATAAACGCCATATCAGCCCAAACTCAGACACAGACAATGGTGAGCATATAGCTGCGTATCTTTGTGTGCGTGCATGTGTTTGTGCATGGGCGTGGGCATGGGGGTTTAGGCTGGCTCACTTCACATGTTACGGCTCCTCTCAGAACTGATAACATCTGAGGCATTTACAGTGTTTTTCCTGCCTGAGTTAATTCTCCCTCAGGGCAGCATTTCCCTTCACACACACTAACCCATCCACTCACACACACACACACACACACATACATGTGTGCACACACACAAACATATGTTTCAAAGACCCCCATTCTATATTATTAAAATCTTTCCTACTCGACGTAAACAGGGGTTAAAAAAAAACATTGTTGTAGTGCACAAAGGTTCTTGGAGTTTAACCATCCTGTCATCATGTTTGACTTCTGTTGAACTTGCTGACTTCCTGCAGGTCGTGCTTACATCAGCTGAACTTAAAGCAATATAATTATGTAATGCTTTGTCCATTTCAGACCTTGGCAGCTCATTGTGTTAATGCAATTACTTTCTATTTCATGATAAGCCAAAAAGGAAAAAAAAATGCAATTTAGATGTCCAGTGGTGGTGCAGAAAACAGTCCTTTGTGTGTGTGCGTGTGTGTGTGTGTGTGTGTGTGTGTGTGTGTTGTTATTCAGTCGAAGATAAAGCTAATGCTTTATGCTAATAAAAGAAGCTATGTTCATGTTCCTTTCTTGCAACAGGCATCAGGTGAAGAGCAGCAGACAGATGTAGGAGTGGAGGACACCTTGAGGATAATGATGTAATGGAAAGCAAGGACAAGCACCTTCTGCCTGTGACTCCTTTAACACCTGCCATCAAAGTAACAGTGAAAAGGTCTAACGGAGCATATTTTGTCCACGACCTTTTGGAGTTTTGATGGAGCATTACTGACTCACCATTTTCCAAAAAAAAAAGCAAAGCATCAAACTTCCACAAGTGAACTCCAATTTTTTTTTGATGGAGACGAGAAATGATGAGACGATGACAAAGCGAACTGACATTCTGGTTCTAGGATGTTGAAGGGCATATTGACTGTATCATGCTCCTTCTCCAGAGTATAAACCGCTCAGTGACTCGGATTATAAACTGGGGCAAAATCCTTTCTAGAAACAGTGACTGGGATTAGTTTTTGTACTCCAAGATTTACTCTTCCTCAGAAAAGCACTCACACACATGCACGTATATCCTCTTATTTTTATAACGTCTCGTTTTCTATTTCTATTGCTTATCAGTTCTTTTTCTGATATGTTACCCAAATAAAGAATGGATGGGAAATAATCCTTCCGACATGTTACTGATACTAATAAAATATTTATATGAAAACAAATTGGGTGTGGTGGTCAGAAAACAGCTTGCAGCAAACAGGTTTGTCAGAGAGTGACTGAAGGGACAGTAACACACAAACACACACACACACACACACACACACACACTGAACCTTGGCAAAAGTGAGACTAGAAAACAGAAAAGCATGAAAATGCTGATTATGGAGCAGAATAGCCAACAGCTAACAAGTGATCTTTTTGTGCTGTTTAAAGAGTTGTGTTATTTCAAACAGGTCAAAGAAATGACAGTAATAGTGGCGTAGGGGAAGGCAAATGTTTTTATTGGTGACCTCATCTCCTGACTCACTAAACCAGAAGGAGGAGAAGGTGACTTCATATCAAACCACTTTCTTCATATTCGCTTTCATTACTGCTGACAAGGAGCTCTGTTTCATTTAGATATGCACCTAAAGGAAATGCAATACATGGGGAAACCTTATATAATTTTAACAGAATGGGTGCCATGTTTTAACCAAGGACTGTCCTCAAGTCACTCAAATTGTGCATATTTCACATCTACTGTAATTTAAAATGTATCTTGTGGGACAATGAAGGTAGACTATAAACATATTCAGGCCACAAATGTATAAATTTTGTTATCCTCAAAGGAAGAAAGAAAGAGCCAAACTCGATTTCAGTGGGATTAATTACAAATATTATATATAATTATGATTATAAAATTATATTTAGTACTTTATTAGTATGTAGAGTACTAGCATTTGCTATTTACAAGGTATATCAAAAGGAATCAACTGATTTTAAATTGCTTTCAGTGGCTGCAGTGACTCCAGACATGCTCACAAAACTATATGGGCATATGCTGTGTTTCTGGAAGATGTCACATTGAGTGCAGTAAATTTGCACATTGTGGATTTCTTAGCTACCTTGCTTCATGATAATATGACCTTTGTCTGCAGATGATCATTAGGGGGTTAATCCTGTACAGTAAATGTTTAATCAGCAGTCAAAACTAGCTTGAGTGTCTTTAACTTGGACACATATGTGTGATATCGTTGAGAATAAAGGTTCACATGTAATCTTTTTTCTCTGGAGCTTGTAGCTGCAGCTCATAGTCTTCTGCAGCACATGAAACGTCTACAGTCTCCATCATCGCTTTGGCTAAAGCTATCACATATTAACAGGAACCACAGCTGCCTTATGTCACAACTAAACAGCAAAAAATAGAGACTGGAGTGTGTTATGCCGTGTGGTGAAGACTTGGTGTTTTTCCTTTCTTGAACCTGCAGCACAGAGCCGAACTGTGTGCTCGCGGGGCCGTTCCAGCTCCTGCTGGCACCCCGCAAACCACACAGCCTGCATCCACCTCAAACAGCTCTTTGTGTTTCAGACATGAAACACTTATTATGACATGCTTCATCAGCTACATTTACATTTCAAACATGCAAAACAAATGTTTGCCGGCTGAGGTGGGGAAAAGGCAGAAGAAGCAGACAGACGAGTGACTTCATGCAAGCTTGGGGTCACTTTGTAACTCACTTTGCTGGTATATTGCTCTTGGAGAAGCTGGCGTAAACCATGTGTAGACATTGGCCAATAGTGTAACCAGAGTGGGCCGCTGTTATAAATACGTAAATTTCATAATTGAGTGGTTCTGTGCGAGCTGCACAAAGACGACGCTGTTTGAAAACGTAAAAAAGGAAGAAAAAAAAGGTTGGTTTTTAGCTTCAATCTTTCAAATCTGCAGCAGCAGAATCACACACATGCTGCAGTTTCATCTGCTGTGTTCTCAGGACCCGAACTCCATATCCAAGATGTTAATGCATAAAACAGAAAGTATCGTGTGCACATGAAGCACAGTTGTTTGTGTGAGAGAGAACAAAGAAAGAGAGAGGAAACAGATGGGTTAAGACTGTGTAACAAGGTTTGAAAGGTGAGAGGGCGGAAATGAAAACAGGATGGAATACAGGGATCGTGTGTGTGTGTGTGTGTGTGTGTGTGTGTGTGTGTGTGTGTGTG
>NW_024582614.1:863129-867361 GCF_018398535.1 Haplochromis burtoni | reverse complement strand
TGTGTGTGTGTGTGTGTGTGTGTGTGTGTGTGTGTGTGAGAAAGAGAGAGTAAAACAGAGTAAGTGCACCTTTGCGTGTGAGATGGGATAAAACTGGGTTTGTGTGTGTGAAACAGAGAGAGAAACTCCATCTCTCTAAAGCTCAGTTAAGCAGATTAACAACAGGCTAGCTAAAATGCTGAACTCTCTGTAGTTCAAATACAACCTGATATAAGCTCGTGGAAGTCCAGCTCCCCCTGTCCTACTACAGATCCCAGATCAGATTACCAAACCTCCGTATTCCTATACGTTGGCATTAAGATGCTGGAAGTATACCTGATTAAGGTCAGCAGGTTTAGGTAAAACACCTCCAGGGCCTTTACTACTGCTGTCCTCTGGTCTCTTTTATTTAAAAACAAGTTAAATAATTAGTTTAACATTTTGGGGAATACACATTCTCTAATCCTACTATTATCGGGGCAATATCTATGCTCTCGGACTGATCTAGTGTAGCTTTGCTTGATTCACAGTTTGAAATAATCCCTTTTTATCTCATCGTGGTCTTTGGTACAGTCTTTCACTTCCTCTTCTGTCTAAAACAAGTTGTTTTAGCTAATCTTCCTTTCAGTCGCCCCTCCCTTTAACTCAACTTTGTTTGGATTCAGTGGCCACAGAAGCCCACAGCTAGAAATATGAAAGATCTAGGAACAAACAAAAAAAAACAAAACTGTGTGAAACTGAGTGTTTGCCCTGCAGGGATTACTCAGACACTTGCAGACCTCACTATTTGAAATTTGTGTCCCTTTTAATATGAGCATTCACCATTACAACATTGTGCATACAGTACTGTGCAAGTCTTGAAACATTCCTTTGTTTTGTTAGAGAAATAAATGCAGTGATTTAATTAAAATGTACACACTTACAGCATTTAAAAATAGAGTTTGTTCAATACTAAATTGCTTGGGAGTCAATATTTGGTTTGGCTACTTTCAATCTCCAACCCAGCTTGAACTCTCATGTCTTTAAAGTCTTCAGGAATACTTCAGACTTCTTAAAGGATGATCGTCATCTTTTGTTCTGTTCTGTTCTGTTAAGATGATCCGTATCCAGGTTTTACTGTGTTTGGGATCATTGCCATAGTGAACAATGATTGCCTGTCAGGTGCTTTCCAGAGGAGATTGTGTGGTGGATCAGCAGCTGAAGGGACTCGTCTGTTTTCATAATACCATCAGTTTTGACAAGATCCCCAACACCACTGACTGAAATGCAGCTCCAAACTGTGACAGAGCCTCCAGCCTCAACTTTTTTAAGGACACACTGAACACCATGGTAGGATATACAAAGATTTTAGCTAAATGTTCACTGGGAATCCCCTTGTTGGTACAAAAATACTGTTGAATGCCTGTTGATATGTTTCCTCTGTAGCATAGATAATAAAAATAGCAACAGACTGAACTAAAATAATACAATATATTACATATTGTATAAACTTATATTAATAGAAGAAATTAGCTCTCTAAACGTAAAGAGCTCAACTGTAAATATCAAGAATATTACAGAGATTAAATATATATGATTGACATTTTACAATAAACTGTAGAACCTGGTAACAAATTATGTATTTTTGCAACATGCTGCTTGTAACAAAATGTCTAAAGATACAATTTAGAATTGGTTCTTTGCTACATTGTCTGTGATGTGTAGACACAATGCTTGAGTTAAGTGCCTTTCTTATGCTTGAATGATTCTCTGAAAATGGTCAGGTAGAAGCATTGGAATTAAAATAATTGAGAAAGCAGACAGTGTTTAAAGAAACCTTGGAAAGCTTTTTAGAAAGCCTGAAGAACTACTGTTCAAAGGATGGCTGCTTGAAATCAAAATAGGCAGACGTGTGGTGGCTCGAGACTTTTGCACAGTATTATGTACAGTATGTCACAAAAAACAACATAAAAACATAAGTTTCCCATTCTTTAAAAATGTGCATTTTTTAAAATCTCTTCTCTTCCTTCATCTCCTCCTTTCCTTTCCGTGTGTCACAAAGAGCTGCTTTACCAGATAAATACGTCCACCTCCCACCATCAGGCTTGTTCCCACCGCAGGATCCAGCAGGGATGGGAGAACTGGAGCTGAGGTTTGGCATCATACAGTTGGATTAAGATTTACTGCTGGTGTGGTCAAGGCTGATGTTTTGGTGCTGGATCCTGTAGAGAGGTTTTATTTCCACTGAATATGTGCGAATGATATCTGTCCAAAATATTAAAAACAAAAACCTCGAGACTCAAAGAAAGAGGCAGAAAAAAGAAGGTAACAGACGAGGCAAATTTTTACATTCTTGGTTTTCTATTACCTGCTTCTTGATTGTGTACATTTTTATCCATCTGTGTTCCACATGTTAAAAATTGAAGAGGAGTTCTCCCAGATTTACTTTGCTTTGAAAGAATATTGTCGCCCCCAAGGTTTAAGCTGTGTTGGCATAATGTATACAGCAGGATCGGATAGTTCAGTCATCTTTTTCTTGTTTCAACAGGGCATAACAAATCCATTTCTACATGTAGGTCTTCCTATTTCCTCTGTTTGCATTTTTCCTCCTTCCCGTTTTTCTCATTTAGGCCCTACAGGTAAACCAGCTGCCATCAGTGCCAGGCTCTTCCCAGAATACAGGCACACATATGAAACCCTGCAGAAGGCAGGCATACACAAAGGTATTTTCTGTGCTGCAAAAGCTGTATCCAGACAAAGCAGTTAGATATAATTTGACAGGTAAATTGCATTAATGAAGACTAGCTTAGTATGATCATGTGATGCTTTCCAGACACTTGTAATGTATACCATGCAGTTTTTTTCTTTGAAGAAGAGTGAACTGTACTTGAACTAGGTTCATGCTAACCCCCTATCAAAAGCTCCACCCACATTTTCTGACAAGATCCTAACCTCTGTGTAGACATGCCCACTGCAGAAACTTTGGAGTACACGCGTCAGCGGTCATGTGTTGCTCTCAGCTCACACAACAACAATGTCATCTTAATTAAATCATACTGGTTTTTAAGAATTTGGATATTCTGGTTCCATTCTCAATATTGCTTATGGATTGATTGTTATCAATTTTCATTGGGTGCTCTTTGGCTTTGGAAGTTATCACCATCGCTAAGCAGGATATTAAAGACATTACTGCAAATTAACTGGATGCTTTTTTTCATCTAATGTTTGAGCATGTTGGAACTATTTCCCCTTTTTGTTGTGATCAGTGTTGGGGTGGTAATATGTATTATAAGTATTACACCAACCACTTCTTTTAAAAGCAATGCAGTACATTACTTAATTATTCCCAGGAGGAAGTAATTCTTTAAACTACTCCTTACATTACTGTCAAGTTTCTCCCTAAAATGACTTGAAACACATCGTCTCATCACGATTTGACAATATAAACCTGTAAACGTGTAAGCTACAGTGCCACACACCGACACAAATTCCTATCCTAATGAACCCAGACATACAATTAACAAATTGATTTTGCATTGATGAATATGTTAACCTATCAGGGTGCTTCAAATTTTTGCTGTAGTTTAACCTTGAGCGTGACTCTCAAATGCTGTCAGATGTTAAAACACTTCACACAGAAGCGTGTGAATGTGTGTGTGTGAATGGGTGGATGACTGAATGTAGTGTAAAGCGCATTGGGGTACATAGTGACTGAGAAAAGCTCTTTACAAATACAGGCCGTTTACCATTTATGCAGAAGCATTTGAGTGAGATTAATATTTTCTAACATTTTAAGTTACTGAATGATCTCCATCAGAATGTCTCTGCTGCTCATTCCTGTACCACATCTCTCTAATATTTTGCTCTTTACTATTTTTCTAGTTATTTTTTAAATTATTTTATCTTATTTTATTTTATTATATTTTATTATATTTTCTTCTACTGTACCATGCTGCTGAGTGACTGCTGCTCGGATAGGACAACCTTAAACTAAAACACATTTGCTTCAGCTGGAATTCCATGATTTTGACCTTGGGTTTGTTCCCACATGTGTCGCCTCAGGGGGAAAAACTGCAGCCTGATCACTATCGAGATAGTCCCTCAAATTCACCTCTTGGCCACAGACCTCCTGCTCTGCTATTCACTGTTTGACTTCAGCTCAGCTTTCTCAACAACATAAGCCTCTTTCACATGCACAAACACATCAAAAACGCCGTCCTGCTGTCAACCACTCCAAGTCACTCAGCAAAATAAACCCCCTCCTCTTCTCATCC
>NW_024582614.1:837343-863109 GCF_018398535.1 Haplochromis burtoni | reverse complement strand
TCATCGTCTCCATTCCCTGTAGCTATGCCATTGTTTTTGGTCGGGCCAAGCAAAAGGCCTGCTGCTGCCGCTGAGCAACACAAAGAGCAAAGCAGCCGTGTGGCTGAACGGGAAAATTTAAATAGAGAAGGGGAATGAGCATCCCAAGGGTTAAGTGCTTTCTGATGGAGTTGCTGGAGGGTAGGAGTTGGATTGTTAAGAGATAAAGGTGAGCGTGCAGGCACCCCAACCCTGTGTCCAGCTCAGCTGATATCATGTCACACAGTACTATTACACAACATTAAACCGCATGGCATTAAATATCGACCCCCTGTGCAGATCCAGCGAGCCATCCAGAACTCTGACATTCCTCTAAGCTATTTTGCAGGAGTGCACCAGAGTGCAGAGATTAAGCCTGATGTCACATGTGGCTGTAAGCAAAGTCGCTCTGGGTTTTTATGTCACTCTAGCATGTTCTCTCTCTCTCTCTTTAATCCCTCTGTGGTTGTGTTCTCATTTACCACAAAGCCATTAAGAGCCATTGTGATAGCAGAAGAGAGCAAGAGCATCTGCAAATACATAACATTTAGGTCCTATGGAATACTTACTTTGCATATGTTAGGTTGTAAGTATTTTTGCTATTTTTAATGCTTTAGATATGTAATAAATTGATGAGTATATGTATGCATATCTATTATATACTGTGACAGCCTTACAAAAGCCAGAATTAGCAATTTAATCTACATGTTGAATCTCTTTGTTTCTTCTCTTTGTAGTATACTGAAAAAATGTGTCAATTTGGTAACCAGGGAATCTCCTACTTAAAAACATTTACTATACACGCTTAAACAAAAGCTGGATCTCTTTTCATTATAGGCGGAGCTATGAAATGCTACTGTTACAAGAGGATCAGCTAGAGTTTGCATGCAAGAACAGGGTCAGTAAAGGTCAGCAGATGATAATCTTGGAGATGATGGTGAGTGGGAGAGACAGATTTGACAGGAACTTTAAAAAATGGAAGTTCAAAACGATAAAATGTCCTCAAGTTGCACTCAACAAATATTACATGTCCCTCTCAAAGGAGCAAACACTGAACCTTTTTTAGCACAACTTACATTGCATTGCGTTGTATAAAGTTGGGTACAGGTGGCATTGTTGATTGGCGAAACAGTTCCATTAGTCATTAAAGCAGATTCTTATTATGAAGATTATTTCAAGTCCAATTTTAACATTATTTAAATCCAGGTTTATTAATATTACACCAGATTTTTTTTCTAAGTAAGTGAGAACAAGAGTGATCAGAAGTGCTGACAACTGTGATACCACTTTTGATGCACTACCTTTGGTGTCATTCACCTCTCAGTTTCTGAGGCCAGCTAGCATGGCCTAGTCGAAGATCAAGTTTTTACTGCCATTTTAATGATATGAGTCAATGGTTCCCAACCTTTTATGCGCCACAGATTGGTTTAATGACAATATTTTCACAGACCTACCTTTAAGATGCAGTGGATAAATACATCAAATTATAGAAACTGTAGAAATTATCCCCATATCTCACTTATCTTAACTGCACTACTGTATAGTTCTATGTAAATAATCATTCTGTCCATACGATCATTTTTAATCCTACAACTGTTTATAACTTGCATAGTTCACATTTCTGTATAACTGTATATCTCAGATTTCTGTATAGCTTTTTTATTTCATATTTATATCCTGTTCATAGCCTGTACATAGCTTGCACTCACTACAGCCTGTACATACTTATAGTTATAGAATATTCACAACATACTTCATACCGTGTACATTATAACATACCATAATAGACCCATTTCTGTAATATACTTACATATCTATATTATATATTGTAATATATCTATATCATGGCTAAAGCACTTCTGGATGGATGCAAACTGCATTTCATTGCCCTGTACCTGTGACATGTGCTATGACAATAAAGTTGAATTCTATTCTATTCTAAAATAAAATGATATGACCAAGACAAAAATGGTTGTGTTTTGTAAATATAATGATAAGTGCGAATTCACTGTGTAATTGTGTAACTTTATTAGCAGCATCCTCCTGAAATGCGCCAACAAGATTGAGAGTAACATCCTCCTCTCTGCCTCTTAATGCTCTCTGCACAGCAAATCCAGCATGTCCAAATTAACACTGTCGGATTTGATTTCAACACTATTAAAGTGTCTATATGGGTCCACACCAGAGAGTGTTAATTTAACTCTTTTTGGAGAGTTGGTACGTTAACTCTGATTTAGTGTTAAACACCAAATCTGTCTGGAGTTGATAATTTAACACTTGGTGTTAAGAGTTTATATATTAACTCTCAAAGAGTATTTTAGTTTAACTACGTAAGAGTTATCTTCTAATTCATTCTAAAAAGCGGGAATTTTACTGTTCTGAACTTCTAGAAATTTCTTTTGGAAATAAACATTTACTAAAAAGATGCAATGGTTTTTGAAAAACATTTATTCTGAACTGTGCACCACAATTTCAAAACATTTTCTGAAAGATGTAACAGTATACATGTTCTCACTTTCATTAGAATTTTGTTTATCAAAAGGTCTGACATGGTAAATGCAAATAACAGCATTCTCATCACTTATTTCTTCAATACAATATGCATGTCCTTCATTCATCCCTTTGTGGAACTTCAACGCACTTCTGCTCTCCCCCATATTCCATCTTCACAAGCATATCCTGTGCGGAGATGAATAAAAATTAGTTGACACTAATTAATGGCACAAATAATCCAGTAAACAATTGCAGCACAGTAAAAAAAAAAAGGAATCCTCTTTGAGCCATTACTTGTGTAAAGTATTTTCCCAAAAGACAAGACACAGGCAACAGGTAATACTGAACTAAATGTAAAACCTCAACCTTTTTCATTTTTACCTAAACCGTGTGCACAAAACTCTGGAGGGATCTATGCTAACGTAGAATCCAGTCAGGACGTCTGCTACTGCTGTTTGCTCGTTTTTTTTTTTTTTATGGCGATCGTGGCTTCAAGTAGCACCATTATACCAACATTTCACATTCTACACATTGTTTTAGGTGTATTTGACCAAAAGTTTGACTGAAAATTCACATGCAAGCTTTTTTTCAAGGCTGTGGTATTTGCCCGCAAACAATACCTTTCAGCTAGCTAAAACAGAATATTATGCTATCAGCGAGCAACATGGCTAATGCCTTTCACACAGCTTTGTCTCAACTCCAAAGAGCCACAGAAGTAAAAGCTCAATAATAATAATTGAAACAATCTTTGAAAAAATGACTTACCAAGCATGGCAAACAACTCAAATATGTAGAGCAAAATGTTCTGAAACGGCTTCACTTCAGCTTCGATTGGAGCCGTGCTGGGGGCGGAGTCTGTGAATTTACTCTGTTGGTGTCATAGCCCCTCTAGGAGTTCAGAGTTAAGAGGTCAAGAGTTAATGTTTCCATTGTAACACCTCCAGATTTGACAGAGAAACACTCATTTTTAACACTCGATTTTAACTACTATCATTTTACACCTCAGAGTTACATTAAAAGAATGTGACTCTGCTTAGAGTAAAATTAACTCTACTTTTGCAAGAAGACTATTAACACCAAAACATTTAACACTTTTGAATTTGCTGTGTGGTCGCTATGGTAATGCGTAAATATTTCTTTCAAAATAAGACACACAAGTACAACACAGGAAAAGACCCGGGGAAACCAACTTAATGATAAAAACCCTGAAAACCATAAATTTCACACCTGAGCCTCAACTCTCACAGCCCAGTACCAAACGACTCATGGAGTGGTACCGGTCCATGACCCGGGGGTTGGGAACCGCTGGTATAAGTGATACCAGTACAGGAGCTGAGAGATTGTCAGATTATGCAAAGGGAGATGTTGCAAGTGGTTGAAAAGATGAAACTTTCTAAAGAAAAAACAATGACAGGTTGACTTTTAAAGAACAGGGAGCCCATGTATCCCTGTTACTTTCATTGTGGCCATAAAAACAATGGCTCAAACATTCCAGTTCCCCTTGTCCTCCAAAATACATGTTATGGTTAAAATAACTTACACAAAATAAATAAATAATTTTACTAACTTCTGTCAGCTTGATCTTGTATAAAATGTTTTAATATCAAATAATTCCTATAATAGAGGGAAGAAAAGAAAGACTAATATATGGAAAAGCCAAATTTATCACAGTTGGCTAATATTTTATAACATCACCACCATTTTTAATGTGTGTTTCAGTGTCAGTGTTGTAAGGCCATCCGGTAAAGGTTTTTCACTCTTCTTAACTGAGCTCAGTTGAATTATGGAGCTCTCTGAGCAGATACTAAAACTCCTGTCAACACAGAGAAAAGAGAGAAAGACATCAATGGGCTGAAAGAGGAAAAGAGAGAAAAAATGGTCTCACTGAGAGGTGGACGTAGACAAAGCTGCATGGGGCCACCGGGCTGATAGTAAATCTGGTTTTATTATTGAATGAACAGGCACATGCTCAAGTGAATGGACCAGCAGATTTTCACAAGCAAGGACTTAGGACCATTCTGCAGTCTGACAGTTCGGTGATTTTCCAAACCACTGACATGCAACTTAATCAAAATTTGTTCTTTGTTTAACCTGGTTACCTTTGCTAAGAAAAAGAATATCCTCTTCAAACGAAATTAAGGCATCAGTGTTTCAGCACTGTAAAGAAGTATTTAAAGCACCACAACAGGAAGAGCAGCGTGTCCTGACATCACAGCCACTTGGGTTTTGTTGACTCTGGAAGACACAAAAGAAGGAAAAACGAAATAAATGACCATCACATGACAAAAGCTGGTAAATGTGTGTCATTCAAGCCTGTTGGAGAGGGAGAAAGCCACGCAGTGACCCATCAAAGAGTGCAGTGACTTCCCTCTTTATGACCCATAAAACGCTCTTTTCAGTTCTCTGAATGTGAAGCAGAGGCGCTTCCAGGATCTTTTTCTTTTTTAATGGGGTGGCAAAGGGGTAACAGAACCAGTCAGAGGGAATCATGGGAACTCTGATCTAAAAATATATATGACAACAAATTAATTTTTTTTTTTTAAATGGTCTGATTTTCATGCTTTTGTTATTTCATTTATTGCATTTTACACAGTGCCTTGTAAAAGTTACTACTGCACAAAATTTGATTTGATTTTGTTTTTGCTGTTTGACATTAGTTTGACTTGCAGTTACATCATCTCCAACAGCTCCAGCCTCCAAATGCAGACTGTTTTGGTCTTTAAAGCTGGACACAGATCTGTAAGATGTGAGATGTGCACTGATGAAAAAATGTTTTCATGTTAACAAAGGAACAGGTTTAGGAACATGAATTAACAGAGTGAATACTGTAACACTGGCAATATTGTGGAAACAGACATTTGCAGATGCCAGACGACACCTTATCAAAGAAAATTGTGCCCTGGGAGTGAAAACACTGCAGTGACACCTGATATGTGCATCGTTCACTAATAATCTGTAGATGTTTATTGAAAAAAAATAGGCTGTGAGATAACTATTATCTCACAGGTAAAAACTGTGCTGTATGCAGTTCAGTGAAGTTTTTTTGTGTGAATATTTAAAACCTGTGTGTTTATATGCCCATCTGCATTTAAACACCAGTTATTATTCATCTCTGGCTCTCTTCCACAGTATCTTTTGTCCTGTCTTCTTCACCTCACCACCCTCGACCAATTGAGGCAGATAGCTGCCCCTCTCTGAGCCTCCCTGAGCAGGAAGAGATTTATTCCTATTAAAAGGGAAATTTTCCTTTCCACTGTCACCGAGGGCTTGCTCAGTGGGGACTGATTGAATTGAATTGAGCTGAAAAAACTGTTCAGCTTTCAAGTAAATTAAGTGAAGCAGCTTACTCTAACTTAAAAAGAAATAGGTTAGCACAAAATTCTCAAAGTACAGAGCATAAACTTTATATAAGAGATGAATACATACTCCAAGTATGTAATTTGAAAAAAGAAATATGAAATTGTGTTAAATCTTGATTGTTTAAAATGGGCAGGAGGTTGTGAAAAATTCATACAACCATACACGTCTGGTTGTATGAAAGTCTAAGAGAAAAGTGGTGACTTTATGGTTTTTGATCAACATGACACTGACTATAAAATTATGGTACCCATTGTGATCCAGAAGAAACATAAAACAATGTACATGGCATGGTTTTCTTCCGACCGTAGGAGCGCCCTGTACTTTCATAGTCGGATCCATGAAACCAAAGTGGCTAAAATTCTCCAAAGCCTGTTAAAAACGTAACTTGCAAAGGAGACCTGTGAAGAGCGAAATATGCAAACAAGCAATTTCTATGAAGTCATAGGCTGCTGCATAAATCTTTCACAGCTTTCCCCAAAAAGACAGAAGCAGCTGCTTGCCTCTCTCCAAAGCCAGTAGACAGTTAATATGAAGTAGACAAAAATGATCTGAGGTAATTCACAAGTCACTTTCCTGCTTGCACATCAGGCCTTACTCCTGACCTTTGACTAAAAATCTCTTGACCTCGGCTTTGTCCATCCGTCAGGTGCCAGCTTGCCTTCTGCTGGGATCAGAATTCCTTCAACACGCTCTCTTTTGAGGGGGTATAGTATTTTCTCTCCTGGACAAAAAGAAAAATCGTTCATCACTTTACATGCATGGTTTTCATCTTTTGTCTGTGCTTTTCCTTCTCCCATTAAATTTCATATTTCTCCCATGGCACGATGGGGCAATTTCTAGGGAATTTATGACATGCTTCTGACAAACATATCAAAACATTTGGAAGGAAATATGAAATCCTTCACCTCCCTTTTTCCCTTCTCATTGATTTGTTACATCTTCTGGGCGTCTTGTCAACAGCTCATAACTGAGATCAAAGCACCACCTCTCTCATGCAGAGATATCATGAATATTTTGCAGGGTTCATCGCAAGTCGTAGTTGCCCACTGGCTTTGATATGGCTGTCTACCTGAACAGGAATTCATATCAAACTCTCCTCCCTCCCTCTGTTCTCCAGCTTTCTCTCAGCGCAATACATAATAACGGCATCAGTGCTTCAGTCCAGGGATTGAAGCAAATCTTCCCTGACTTCAAAACCAAAAGATATCTATCTTGGCAATGGTGAGTTTATGTCTTGTTTTCATATTGGCAAAGCCACAGTGCACTTTGTTTCTCTTCTGCTTTGTTCTTTGTCCCCTCTGCCCTGCATCTATTTCTTTTCTCTGCCTTACACTCTCACTCGGCCGTACCCTTTTCTTCCCTGCCGACCAGAAGAACACAATATGTGGGATCAAACAGCGGGGAAGTAAAGAGCAAAGTGTCTCTCTGTCTCCGAAGCTTTGTGAGGATTAAGGCCAGAAGACTTCTGAGGAACAGTCATAAACTGTGTTCATGCCCACAGGGTGCAGAGAACGAGAGAGACAAAGATGCGGGAGAAAGGGACAATGAGGACACTGGTAAAGCAAAAGAGAAGGAATGTATTTGAAAGCAAGTCAGAAAAACTGCAGTTTCGATTCTGAGGTCTTATATTAGTATATTAAGGGTCTGATTTTTAAGTTGCATCAATCTCTGCTAAAACCAAATGTTCAAGGTTATTAAAAGCGTCATAGCCTTTTTAAATGTTAATATAATTTGTAATAACAGCAGTCCTTGTTCTATGCTATAATTTTTGTTATACTTTTATCAAAGTAAGTCCTAAAGTAGTACATATTTTGGAGGGTGTTATTGTTCAGCCTATTGTATATTTTTGGTATAATAAAAATTCTCACCTGTTTAATAAAATAGTATCAATCCTCATATTAATTGGACAATAGGTGTAAACCTCCACACAGAAGGTCCCAGCCTGGATTCAAAACCAGGATCTTCGCGGATGGATGGATGGACAGATGGATGGACGGATGGACGGATGGACGGATGGATGGACGGATGGACGAATGGACGGATGGACGGATGGATGGACGGATGGAGCCTTTAATAAAACAAACTAGTTTCTTATGTATGGCGATCTGCCTGCGTTCTCCCATTACTCAAAGAAAATCACTTAGATGTTAGGGCTATATTTCTAGCTGTAGATTGTTTTAGCTTTTCAGTAAACAGTTAAAACAATTTCTAACTATATAAGTCAGGTTTTACAATCAATAAAGTGCAATAGCTTGTTTACCATGTGAACAAAGTTCTTAGCTTTTTAACTCAAGCAAAGTTGATGTTAAATTCTGACAGCTCAAGTTGTAAATGATTTTAAAATACAATAGGTTTTTGACTAATCACGTGAAGATCTTTGCAAAGGGTGTTGAAGCTGAAAACTAACCACCTGCCTAATTGTATTACTGACCACAACTGTACATGAAAATCACACAATGAAAATCTGAACTGAATGTTTTATTTTTAATAGGGATGCTTTATACTGCTCCATAACATATTGTTTGGCTGTAAATCCACTAGGCATGATGTTATCAGTTATATAAAGTGAAAAATAAACACACAGTCCTCCCCACCAAGAAGATATGATGGTTGTGATATGAGTCGTTAATTATTACAGACTACTTGGGATAAATTTGGCAGTTGTTGGCAGTTATGTATATCTAACTAGATAATATATTGTTAAATTTTAGCTAATGTTCAAGCTGAAAAGCAGCCAGAGGTGATTTTATTCCCACAGCCTTTCAGTTCTCCAAATATTAATGTGTGAAATGACAATAGTTGACATCCAATTTATGGCCTCTTTTAAAAATTGATTTTTTTGTTGGAACCTGTTCTCCTGAGTGGAAACACGTGTATTTTAGCTGAAGGAAATCTGAAGCACTACAGATAAATGAACAATGAGGGAGTTTAGCTAAGAAAAACAAAGACAGCAGAAGATAATTCTGCGAAGATGACAGGTTATTATATGAAGGGCTTTGCTGGGATTTCCAGCAGATTACGTGAGTGAAGTATGATTATGCTGGGTTATGACTTGTTGTGCATTCAGACGCTACCGTTTCTGGCAGAGTAAGTCCTGCACAGATGTGAACCTGGGATCAGAGCCATATGAGAGACTCCTTTCTGTGCTCTCCTCTCTGTTCCTTCTCTGCACATGAAGGTGGCAGGTTGGCCTGCAGGTGTAGAAATAAACCAATAAAAGGAGGGTAACACACAGGAAATTTTACTACAGCTATGAGCTGGAGAAGGGCTGTTCCAAGTGTCCTAAAGCATTTAACTTCAGGAGCCTGTGAAATTCACTGTTCTGATCACTGTAAAAGACAACACATGTTGGTAAGGCTTATTAACAGTTTTCCTCTGGATAAGAACGAACACTTTTTATTTTGCCATTTACCAATTTAGCTCACGAAATCATCCTTTTTTTTATAGTTTGTTTGACCAGTATAGGTTTGGCTTTGGTCAAAGTGGCAAAATCAGTATGTGCTCTTCTTTAGTTAAAGAAGAAAATCCTATTCTCATACACGTACAACTCAACAGTTTCCGAGACAGTGATTACTGTCCTAGTCTCTATAGCTCAGTTATATTGTTATTGTCAGTTATCTACAGATCTCCTCTCATCCTTCACATTCCTTCCTTCCTTCCTTCCTTCCTTCCTTCCTTCCTTCCTTCCTTCCTTCCAAAAGCGTTTTATCTCAACCATATATACCTGGTTGCTTTTAATCGCCATACATTAGTTTGTGTAAACAAACTAGACAAAGAAAATTGTGTGGTCTCAGCAACGAGTTGAGCAGGCTAGCTGCACTGAAAAGGAAGCTAACCATAATTTTGTAACCGCAAATATTTTATAAAAAACAGCAGTGCAGAGGAAAAGGTGTTTGATTCAGGTGCACTGGTGGTTCACAAGACTGACAAATGCAAGTCTCATGCTCCCCTCTCTGAATTTGTGTTTTCCTGCTCTATGGTTGGGTGTACAGACTTTGTCATCCAGTCTACTAGTAAAGGCTGTGTGACGTAAGAAGAAGACTGATCAGCACAATCAGCTGCCAAAGCATGGAGAGGTACGACTAAAATGTCAAGAAATCCACACGACCTTATTACCATTATTTTATGCAATATTAAGGTGCAATTTAACTCCAGGTATCCTGGGTATTGAGATTGCCCACTCTAGTATCTTTAATAGCATCCAGTTGCTACGTGGCTCTGTTTTAAAAGAAGTGGGTGTTGGGCAAATGAAAAGAGTCTCACGTACTCTTTTTCACAGTTGGTCAAACATTAGGAATTGTACAAGTTTGTTTGAAACCTGTCACAGAAACAATTCAAATTGACAGGGGAAAATGTTTTCACATCAACACACAATCGCGAGCCCTGACAGCCTCCTTTTCTTTTCTCTCTAAAGTTTCCGCTCCACACAGTGGCCGTGGAGCCGGGAGAGGGCTGTGACAAGAACAATACAGGTCAAGTGTGCAATTACATCTTCACCTGTTGACAAAACAGCTCAGAGAAAGTAACATCCTGCCTGTGTTTTCAACCATGTTTGCCCTCCAACCTTCCTCCCCTCTGCAAACATCTTTCATCCCTCTCCAGCTCCCACGTTTAATGGAGCCTCGCTTGACTCGGTATGAGGCTCAAGTGAACTTGTCAAAGTCAGACGTCGCTCCCAAAGATGAAAGGAGCTTTGGTGGTCCCTGCTGTGAGGTGTGGTGGGGGAGAAGAAAAGAGAGAAACGGAGACGACACTAATACCCAGATACAGTTGCATACCTCAGCTCTGCATACCTCATTGTTGCAATTTGTCTCTCTGTTTATTACTTTTTTCAAGGATCTTGTTCAGGGAAGATCAGACATTTGGCATGACCTAAGGGAGGCCTTCCCCTGTCAGCAATGTTGTGGTCAGAGACATATAGCCAAAAGGCTCAGGTGGGTTTCTGCACTGCATGGTTCAATTGTCACCTGATGTGAAGGGAAGTGAGGAGCGAATGGCTTGACCACACCTCAGTCTTAAGAGCTTCAGGCAAACCTTTGGTGTGAACGACCAGCTCTTTGTTGGAAAGCTGACAGGGCAGATAGCAATTTCCTGGGAAATGGGTACAAGTTAGAAGCACAAGAGTGATCTCTCTGTGCGGCAATGACACACACACACACACACACACACACACACTTACAAATCAGAGAGGGTGGTAGTAGGTGATCCTCACATAACACTAATGGCTCCAATGACTCAGAAGGAAATGGGTTAAGCTGACACTTGGGTTCCCATGCAGAAAAGTAGGTAAAACACTAATGCTTCTGTGTCAGTGCTATATCCCATATTAATGAGACCTTGGTATACAATGTAAAAAGCCATATAAACATCAAATTGCAAATACTCTTCAAAAGAAAAATCAGGTAATGAAACTCTTCAAAAGGGGGTTTAAACTGGATTAGTTTGGAAATTGTTTAATTGTTTCTGTCTGATGCCATCAGAGTTGCAGAAACATGCCCAAGGTGTCCTTTGCCACTGATATTTTGTTGTAATGTTCATGACAAACATTAGCAACATGTAGGCCTGTTTTTGAGGAAGGCCCAAGATCGCCATGCTCAGTTTGAGAGCAAAACCTTTTTGCACGTTTCCTTTCACTTGCGGCTTGATTAGATTTAGGCTAGAAACATCAGCACTAGCTTTAAGAATGGATTGTTGTTTGAGTTAAAATATCCTGCTTCACATGAACCTGCACAGTGAGAAATTATGCTTGTATGGTGCATTTAAATACAACACCAACAGCTTCGATGGGATGGGTATCCTGTGATGGAAGTCAGCACTTTGTGGTACAGAGACAGAGAGACAGCAAAGCCTGGATAGAAATTCTTGCCGCGACTTGTCTAAAAGAGATGCATTCTCTAAGTTGCACTCCAATCAATCATAGCTTGCTATGGTTCATAAATTGTACGCAGTACAGGTATCTATACTGCCCTTAACTGTCATATGAGTTTAAATTCTTACTTTTAGCTTTAACAACTTTAACTCTTGTTTAAAGTTTTCAGTGGGAGGGGAATTTAATCTAAATTTCTTAGGCATCCCCAAATTGAATTTCTCCTACCCATACACCAATCATAATCATACAAGTATGATCGCCTGAAGGTGGGCTGTGGTATCTGCTTGAAGATGTTAGCAACAGATCCTTAAAGTCATTCAGTTGTGAGAAGGGGCCTTCATGGATTGGATTTGTTTGCCCAGCACATCTCACAGAACTGTGATTGGATTAAGATCTGGGAAATGGGAGTCAAGTCAACACCTGAAACGTCTTGTTGTGCTCCGCAAACCTTTTGCTTTGTGGTACAGAGCATTATCTTGCTGAAAGAGGCCAAAGCCATAAGGGAATGCCATTTCAGTGAAAGGGTGTACAGCAGCGGTCTCCAACCTTTTTTGCGCCACGGACCGGTTTATACCCGACAATATTTTCACGGACCAGCCTTTAAGGTGTCGCGGATAAAGACAACAAAATAAAACTAGTACCAGTACAGAAAAAAAAGAAGATTTATTCATAACACACGTGAAAAGACCCAGGAAAACTGAGTTAACGATAAAAACAATAACAAAATAACGCTGAAAACCGATAAAAACCCTGAAAACCACACATTTAATACCTGAGCCTCAACTCTCGCGGCCCGGTACCAAACGACTCACGGACCGGTACTGGTCCGAGGCCCGGGGGTTGGGGACCGCTGGTGTACAGAGTCTGTAACAATGCATGGAGCAGCTGCTACGTGTCAAAGTAACATCCACATTATCATCACCTCCACCTGCAGGGCCCCTGCAGAGATGCTCTGTGTTTTCTGACCCAAGGTTTCCATTGCTCAAAGCATTACACAGCTTCTGCCAGCTTGCATGCTTCACATAGTGCATTCTGGTGCCAGGTGTTTCCCAGGTAAGAATGCACACGCACACATGATGTAAAAAAAAACAAAACTGATTCATCAGACCAGCCACCTTCTTTTGTTGATCCATGATCCACTTCTAATGATCACATGCCCATTTTTGACACTTTTGGCCCCATACACAGCAAACTGCAGACAGTGTTTTTGACACCTTATATTCAGAACCAGCATAAAATGACCACAGCGTTAACACCGGCCAACCTTCACTCCCCACACGCATCACTAAGCCTTGGCCTCCCATAAACCTGTTGGTGGTTCCTTCCTTGGACCACATTTGATAGATCGTTCTGACCCAGTTGTCTAGCAATCACAATTTGGCCCTTGTCAAACTCACTCAAATCATAATTCTTGCTCATTTTTCCTGCTTCTGGAACATCAACTTTGAGGACAACATGTATATACTGTATTGTCAAAATGTCAAATGCTAATGAGTAACGTTTGATTCTGCTGATGCCTATCTTTCACTTTCATGGAGTCCTGCTTCTTAGAGGCTGCTTTGTGTCCCATTCACACAAGGCTTACATTACATACTTAATGCAGTTTAAAGGACATGTATTGTGCAGTAAAGAGGGGGAAAGAACAGCAACTCTAGCAGAGCAGCTGCAGCTGCAGCTCCATGTTGAAAAATGCATGACTACAAAGCAATATGGGGCTGAAAATAAACAAGGTGCCAATGTGAGTTTTCTGTACTTAGTAAATTAAGTATTTAACGAAGTCAATAAGCCAGTGTTAGAACTTAAGAAAAACAACTTAAGAAAACACTTTAGTGCAGGTACACAGTGTTCCCAGGTCATGATGGAGCTGTCCAAATTGGCCCAGATACGTTTGGCCTGCTGTGTAAGAGTCCTGGGAACAACCCAGTCTACAGTTTGTGAGTGGGTGGCCTGATCCAGATCTGCATATAGTTTCATATACCATGCATCTCCTTTGTGCATTGATGTACTCTCTCACACACACAGAAGCTATACAAGAAAATCAAAATACAGTGTGTTCCACTTATTGAGAATTTCTATCAGTTAATATGAAAATGTTTTCCCTGTGGAAACCACCAGTTGGTCAACCGCAAAAATTCTCCTCTGAAAGAAAACCCAACTGGCAAACTCTTTGAACAATCAACCACAAGACGTCACAGTGGCGTTTAAAATGGTTTTAGGGTTTAGATTTAGAGAGGGATAAGGTTTTGGTGGAGCGATATAGGGGTAAAAACGGAAACAAGGAAGAATGGAGCTGGGCTGGATATTTAACACACGTAAAAAATGAGTTTCCATAAAAACAGCACAAAGGGCTCATTCATTGTAGAGACAGTTATTATAGTTTTGTTCTCTTTTTTAAATTAAGGAGAAATATATATATGTGTGTGTTTAAAAAGCTGTTTAACTGTCAACAAAGCCCTTTATAGGAACTGGTCGTTACAAATATTTTAAAGCAGCAAAAATACAAACATTACCAAGATACCTATGTATATGAAAAATGTACCAATACCACTCCCACCCCAACAATAGCAACAGCAAGAAAGCTCTAGAAACTACTGTATACTACTGACCCAGCTCTGAAAAGGCAGATAAAGTAAAATATGAACAAATGCAGTGGAGCATTTAGCAGCTAGAGTCGGGTACTTCCCACAGGTGTAACTGGAGAACCACACAGAAGAAAGTATGTATTGTTGGATACTCATGGACAGAAACAGCACTCCAAATGTACGGACGTCACTACTATGACAAGTTACATCATGTCATAGATATCTCAAAGTTAAGGCAGTAAACTTAATTTCTCTGTGTATTTTGACCTTTGGTCATCATGTCTGCAGCATGCAGGTCACTGAAAACTTAACCATTTAAAAAACGCCAATGTCCAGAAACTTGTTTTTCTGCCTTTGTGTGTGGATATAACACAGCAGAAAACTGAACCTATCATTCAAAAATAGATACAAATGCCAAAATTTATGTTTATTTATCTGGAGCCATTACTTTGAAAAAAAAACTCCATTAGAAACCTGAATTTTTAAACATTTTCAAAAATGTGCCTTTATCTTCTTTTGTGACATCAGACTGTGTGTTGTAATGTTGCTTGTAGGCTTTTGATTGGCAAACACTTATGTACATTTAGAGCTATATTACAGCCTTTTTTGCTTTTGTATACTCATGAAATCACTTCTTTTTTCTCTAAATGAAAGTGTAAAAAAATACCCCTATATGTGTGGATTTCTCCTAACTGTCTAATGTTAGCCTCTTCCTATTCTGAACCCAGTTGGGGTAGGCTGTAGCTCAGGGGATATAGCAGTTCATCTGCTACTCGAAGGTAAGATGCTGAAGCCTGAGTTGCTCCTGATCTGTTTGTTGAAGTGTGAACGTGTGTGAATGTTAGAAGGAAGCACTTAAACGTTTTTTAAAAAAGTGAAGACGTTTGTTGAATAAAGTTCTTTGAGTGCTCAAAGAGTAGAAAAGCACGTTACAGGAAACAAATTACTCACTATTTATTATTAGTTTTTCACCTGACTAAGTCTTAATGCTCAAACTACCCTTTGAAGTTTTATCAGAAGGACTAAAACTCAAACTGGTCCTCACATAGATAGTTGTAGAAGTAAAAACAGACACACATGCACATGCACACCCGCTGGCTTGAGACTGGGAAGCAGAGAATTACAGGCAACCACAAAGACATTCATGAGCAGTCCCATGGCAGCCATCACCCAGAACAGGACTGCTGCCACAGAACTGCAGGGGCAGAGAAACCCTCCGTTTGTTGACTCCACAGATTAGTGGCTTAATATAACAACACAAAGACTGCCTTTCTCTTCAATCCACCCAGGGAATAAGCAGAAGACTAACCACAGCAGTTGCATAATTTATTTTCTTTCATTATCTGTCACCACAGCATGTTTTTCAAAACTTTAATCATGTTCATAAGTGAAACATGTACCCTAAAAATGCAAACATTACCGCTGATAGGATCTGAAAAAGCTTCTTCTCTTACATATTTCCCTCATGTTTGTAAGGTCCTGCTGGCTGGTCAGCTGACTTGTGAAGTCTCGTAGACATTTTCCCAACCAAGGGTAATAAAGATTCCTCCAGCACAAGGCATAACACCATTGTTTACTGCTGATTCAAGCACAACTGCATAACTACTATCTTTCATAATGACAGATGACAAAGTATGAATCCCAAGGCATCTACATAAGTCTTGTTTTTTGTTTCAGAGCATGTTTGCTTCACTCGCACACTTGTGTTGCTCTTGTCCTGTAATTTCATGTTATGATTCAGCACATGAAGTCATCAGTGGTTGATTAGCATTATATGCTGGGCTTAGGAAGCCAGATGCATATGACGTGATTAAGGAAAAGATAAAGGATTGGAACAGGAATGTGTAATCCAAGTACTCCCTGAAGGAAAAGGATTTATATCAGTGAACAACATATCTAATGAAGAAGCAGACCACATGCAGATGGGAAGATGGAATAGTTGTAATTGGATAACTATTCTACCCTAAAAAAATCTAACATTTAGGACAGCTATCAGTTTTCAGAAAATGACTAATATTAGGACACTGAAGGAAGTGAAAAGGACAGATATGAAGTAATGAAAAAATGTGATAAGGCACCAAAAACACAATCATCTCTGGCACGACTGGACATAATCTGACCAACAAGACAGGGAAACAACACTGAGACGAGACTGACAACACAGCGAGGGGGAGAGCGAGGGGCAAAGAGAGAGAGACACACAGATGAGACCAAGAGAACCAGGACACGAAGCACTGACAAATAAAACAAGTAACTAAGAATTAGAAATAAAGCAACAACATAAATCTTAAAGACAAAACAATCACACATCAACCTTCAAATCTCCAAAAATCAGAAAACAGAGAACAGACCCGGGGGTCCTCACACAGTCATGATATGTACGCTAAAGCAGCGGTCCCCAACCCCCGGGCCTCGGACTGGTACCGGTCCGTGAGTCGTTTGGTACCGGGCCGCGAGAGTTGAGGCTCAGGTATGAAATGTGTGGTTTTCAGGGTTTTTATCGGTTTTCAGCGTTATTTTGTTATTGTTTTTATCGTTAACTCAGTTTTCCTGGGTCTTTTCACGTGTGTTATGAATAAATCTTTTTTCGGTACTGGTACTAGTTTTATTTTGTTGTATTTATCCGCTACACCTTAAAGGCCGGTCCGTAAAAATATTGTCAGGCATAAACTGGTCCGTGGTGCAAAAAAGGTTGGAGACCGCTGTCCTAAAGTATCACGATTAATTCAAAAGTTTAAAGCAGCTGTTACGGTCTGTTGTATTATGGCATAGAATAAACATGTGGTCAGCAAGGCCAGAACTGGTCCACACAAAGTGTGCAGCAAGGCCAGCTGTGATTGTGAAAACTCCTCTGTTGCACCAACCGTTTGCATGTCGTCATTTACTTTATCCTTATATATGCTCCTACCAGCCGTCTAACCTTGCCTTTCTAACTTCGTCTCCAAACTGCTCGATCACACCTTATTATAAGCAATAAGTGCAATATAATAATCAGTATATTCTTTAATATAGTGATGAGCCTAGTTGACACTGATATTGTGTAGCTGCAACAGATGGACATTAGTTCCACATTACTATCAACTATCAATCTTCAGCAGCTGCTAAAGATCTGGGTCAGTCCGGTTGTTTTCCTGCATGAGTCTGTGTTTTGGCCCGAGGTGCCTGACAGCGCTGCTGATATATGGAACTCTATTATCATCATTCATAACTCCAACACACTAATTACAACCACAGACTTGTAACGAGTGCTGCCGCCTTTAACCTTGCACTTTATGACAACAAAGATGGGTTTTGTGTGTGTAGGAGTGGAGGAGGAGCATACGCAGCTGAGTAAAGACTGACACCGCTGCCACACCTCTAACTGATTGGCTGCCTTGACCTTAGACCTGCCGCCTCCACAGAGATTAAAAAGCAAAAAATTATTAGATAATAAGCCAAAGTGCCTAAAGCTATTCAAGTATTCAAACACCCTTAAAATGTGAACATAAACATTTTTAGACTGCAAGATATTGAACACTTAGTTCATAATTAACTCTCCTAAGTTTCACCCATGGGATAAATGTGAAAAGAGCCAATTTTAATGAATCATGAATAAATCATACTATTAGATAAGTTACTTTCATTACATATTTAGTAGAAGTACTTGATTTTCCTGTATATAAAGGAGTATAAGATCAATGTCCTGTCACAGTTTTGAGAATGCTGAAGTCTACCTGCTGGGCTGTCAGAGCACTATGCAACCTGTCACTGGTTTATTTAATCTTTCATAATCGCCAATCCAAAAAAAAAAAAAAGAAAAAAGAAAAAAAATCAATCTCTTAACTGGATGCAAATAGTACAGAAAACGTCACAAAATGCATTTAGGACATTTTTAGCTCAGTGACGCCATCTACTGTGTCTAACTTGCAAATGTGAGACACTTGCACTTGAAGTTAACTCCATCCTGGGAGAGTCAATCTTAAGCTGTTTCTGCTCAGCTCTGCTGCAACCATTATAGAAATGGTTAGGACAGTTTCAAATAGATTTGAACAGTCATGTATGTCCCAGAACCCCAGAGCCAGAATCCTGCCAAACGCTACTATTCATATCAGTAAATGTGACATTAACAACACTGGACAGTTTTCACTCTCCCCTGTCTCTAGTAGAGGAGCTGCCAAAATATAACATTAGAAGACCACATCAGAAAATAATATTAAAATACATGCTTACTACTATTATTATAATTATTTTAAGGGTCCTGTGCAGCTCCAAAAAAGGTAAAATTGCATATGGTTTAGAGAACAGTAAAGCTGGATGAATCTCCCAGGAACTGTGCTTTCCTGGGTTCATCTGCAGCAGGTAGTTTTTAGCCATGCTGCTTCTGTCCTCATTTAGCATTGGTGGTCACCACAAAGAGACATTCAGTATCAGTGACCTTTTTTTTATATTCATTTGTACTGGCACTTGAGTTGCACTGGTTTCATTGCAGGAAATAATAGATGCTGCAACTCATAAGAAAAAAAAGAAGAGAAGTCAACAGTCAGAGTTTTCTGTGCATGTCTCATACATGTGATATATGTACTATATAACTACAGCACGGTATGATATTACTCAAATTTACAGTTTAAAAAAACACCCAACCTGGAAACAATTTATTTTGTTTATTTTGATTAAACATAACTAGTAACAAATAATGCTATAACTTGTTGTCATGAATCCATGAATCATTTTTTCCTGGACAAGGTGTTATACACATATATTTCCATAAAATCAGTCACTGTAACATTTTTGCATGAAGAGGCCAACAGACCTATGGTATCTCTCAGGAACAAAAACTAAACCCCTTTTAGTCCCCTTCAGCTACTTTTGCAGTCCACAGAGCAGAATCATGATGGAGAAGATCCTGCTTGGTGTCTTGTATGTCTCAGGTCAGTAAATTTTATTTTCAACCTCTAGCAGTGCTTATTGTTATGATGTGTCCACCTCACATGGTCATAATTTTGTCACAGGCTGGCTCATCCTCTGTAAGTGCCGGCAGTACCACTTTGTCAGTCAACCTTTGACTTGGCATGAAGCTGCTCATTACTGCAGAACTCAATACACAGAACTGGCTGTTACTGAAGACATGAATGAAATGAACCAACTTAAAAAGAAAGTTTCATCTGCTGGTTACAAGTCTGCAGTCTGGATTAATCTGTACACCCATATCCACTATAAAAATTACTACAGAAAGGAAGACTCTCTCCTCATCAAGGAAGACCAGAAAATAGAAATGGCACCTTTCTTTGTTCCTTTTTTCTGTCAAAGCATTTCATTGAATGGAGTAAGGTGGAATGACAATTGCTCAGTGGAACATCCATTCATCTGTTATAATGGTGAGCACGCACAAAAAGAGTCATGTTATTGTCATAAAGTTATTTTGGTTTTAAATTCCATGTAACTAATCTTGAACCATTTGTCCACAATTCTCTCTGCAGGTACAAACCCTCTGGGTCCTGAATATGTTTTTGTGGATGAAAGCATGGACTTTTTCAGAGCTTTGAAGTATTGCAGAGAGAATTTCACCGAACTAACTCGCACATGGAACAAAGACGTGCAGTCATTGTTGCCCAATGGAACTCAAGCATGGGTTGACAGGATTGGACTTGTGCACAATCACTGGAATACTAGTTTTGGATACTGGGATGATTTTCCGCAGACATTTGATTCAGAATACGAGTTGTGTGGTGTTGCAGATTTGCAGAGATTAGGAAAATGGAGGTTACTTCCCTGTGAAACAAAGCTACCATTTGCTTGCTACAGTAACCTGCAAAGCAATGATGTAGAAAAGGAAGTTAAACAAAAAGGTACTTGTTTATATTTTCATGATCCTAAATCAATACATCTGCAGACCTTTAGGTCTTTAGATACTTTCTTTTTCATTAGCTCTTTTCTTTCTCAGTAATAAACCTGAAGTTGAAAATAGACGGCGCCTCCCTGAATGTGAATGACTCAGCTGTGAAAGCAGACCTTTTGAAAAAGGCAAGTCTCAAAAATCTAACCTTAGATTTCCATTTTATGACCTTTGGGTTTTTTTTAGGCTTAGTAGCAATGACTTTCCATTGTATACAATTTAAAGAAGTGTTACATTATTAGGCGGTTCAGTGTAAACCTGAACATTTCACAAAACAGAATAGTTCTCAGCAATGTGTTCAATTTTTTTTTTACAATTTTTACATTTACATTTTACAATTTCAGAATTAACTAATTTAACTATATTTTGGTCTTTTGGATCAGACATATTGACTATTTGTTCTCATTCAACATTTTAGTGAATCAGTTTTTATATTTTAAATGTGCCATTCGCTGCCCAGGCAGTGTTAGAAAACAGTTCTCAAGTAAAAGTCCTGCTGTGTACATCTGTGTATATGTGAATACTAGCGTGGACTGTGGACCGTGTCTATTAGGTCAAACACAAAACAGTAAGAACACGTTACAGTATGTTCTGAGGTGTATGTATGTCATTCCCATTAGTTTCATTTAAAGAACTAAGTATGTACTACTCAGCTTGAATAGTCAGACGGCAAGAAAAACGTCTGAGTGTGATGCGAAAATTTGCTTCTTAAATAACCCACAACACCATGTGAAGTTCTTCAAATTAAGCTCAGCTTCTTGGTTTTCATCAAAGCTTGCTGGTTTCAATAAATGAGATCACCTGTCCTTGTGAGTTATTCAAAGGATCAGTTTACACAGGGAAAATATGCAGATAGTTTTTAATAAAATTACATGTTATTCTATTTTTTTTTCACATGGGCTTTTGCTCTAATCTACATGCCCTCTGACCTTTGTTGTTCTCAGAGTACTTATTCCTAGAAATGCAGTTTTAAAGTATCTACTGTTTATATCTTCCAGCTGCAGGACAAACTGAATGAGACTGGAGTGAGTGGAGTGACTCTGAAGTGGAGAGAGCAGCCTGGTGGAGAAGTCTTCCACAAAGAAGGGAGAAATTCACAGAAGGAAAAAAAAAAAACTGAACTGTGAAATTGAAAACCGATCTTTACATCTGCTTATCTTCAACACATAGTGGTTGTTTAGTGTTTCTGAAATGTATTTCTAAATTGTCATTTAGTGCAGCTTTAGTGTTTGCAGTTATTAATGATACTCCCAGACATCTAAAACGTGTCATCTCTCAGTGACTTAAGTGACTTCATTTGCATGATTTCCACTTTGATATTTAATATTATTATACAGAAATGAGTTTTAAGCTTTAAGCTTCTTTGACTATTTTTTGTTTCATATGTTAAGCAACCTTTCACGTATTGCTGTTTTCTGTCTTTTCTGGTAAAGACATGTTCTATCTATCTGAATTGTAAAAGAATCAAAATGATGAATTTGTGTATGATTGTGTGCAGGTAGTCTGATGTTTAGTTTGAATGTGATGGTAAGTCCCCTGCTTATTATGTTTAGTTCCTACTTCCTTTTGCAGTTAACCACCAAGAATAAATATAAAACCTGGACTGTATGTGTGATCTAGATCTCCTTTCGATAGCAAGGCAGCTATTTCCATAAATGAAAATTAAGTTACTTGAATGCTGTGATGAACATAAATGTCAGGAATCTCTTGAAAATGTTTCAAACTGAACAGACACAAAACAGAAACATTTGTTGTTGGTCTAAAAAGTCAAAATGTGTTTAGATTCATCATTGCTGGCCAGGATCCACTGATTTATCAGTTTGCAAATAAAAGGCTAGTTATAAACACATTATTTAAACTAGTAAATGACATTCACTTGCTCACCAAAGACATCGACTTCTTTAAACAGTCCCTGAGTACACTGATGGAATGCTCTAATTGTGTGTATTAGGGCTTGGAAAGTTTGGCAGGTCAGGCTCTGGTGTGGTTGCCATGAGATTTGTCACTCATCATCAGAAACCTCAGTATGGATGGATAACATTTGATTTTTTTTAATAAAGATTCTTATGCTGGTCTGAAACTATTTAAATATATTAACAGGCTTTGACTTTGGATTACAGACTGTGGTGGTAGGTTGAATAATAAGTTTAATGTGAGAGTGTTGGCCAACAGCCTGTAGGTCTGATAGCAATACTCTATGCAGCTTCTTCATGACAGCCATGGTAGGAAAAGAGGTGGGTGAAAACAGATCCAACAACATGGAGCTGAGTGAGCAGAAAATGTATGAGAGGAGTAATAGGGAGGGAAATTAATGGCAGCAGGTGGCGAGTGGAGATTGGAAGGTTTGTGAAAAGAAGAGCAACAAGCAGAAGAAGGCAGGAAGTCTCAGAGAGTGAGGTCGGTAAGGTGCGGTGAGGTGAAGAAGTCTAAGTCTATTCCCTTCATGTGGTGGTGAAGTTTGAAGGTGAAGGTGTTGTAAAGAAAAAGGGATCTGCTAAAACTCACAAAGATAATAAGAGTAAGACATAAAGTATTCTGGGGTGTTAGGGGATGGCGACTTGAGGACTGGGTGTATCATGAGCTACCTCTGTTGATTTCCCTCCTCTACACTGACAGTATACTGCTTATACTAACTTCATACTAGATAGTGTAACGTTGTTATAGAGGTTGGATTTAGTGAATGAATCTAAGCACCATAAGTTTAAATGCAAATTCATCTACTAGACATCATAGGTTTCATCACAGACAACGATTAGACGGCCTACAGAGAGGAGGTAATGGTACTGTACAAGCAGTGCCTGGAAAATAACCTGTCTCTCAACGTCAGCAAGACAAGAGAAAATATAGAAATGATAGTCAACGGTCACATTTCTATTTATGATTTCTTTATCTATTTATAATAGTGTGTATATATATATATATTTATATATACTTAGTCTGTTAAAAAATTTTTACAAAATGTTTAATTTCATAAATATTTTATTTTTTACTATATTTTTTACTGTACTATACTGCTGAGTGATTTGTCTTCAGCTCGTCAAGTACATTTCATTGCAATGTTGACCCTGTGCTAACTTACATATGACAAATAAAACTGAAACTGAAGCTGAACTGAACTTGATGGAACCCACCACACTGACCATGAGCACCACAACCAACACACTGCTTTACTATCAATCCATCACAGTACAACAACCGTACCTTTATCTGCTGCACAGAAACTCCCCAGTATTTTCATGAAACATTTGAATAAAACAAAGTAGGTATACCTTAGTTTGTTTTGCAGCATGTTTCACAATATGAAAATACATAATGATGACCTTCCATGCAATCTTTAAATCTGCAGTTTATCAAGCATCACTGATAAGTCTGTACCTTTAAATGTTATCTCTCTTCTTCCTCTCTGCTTCTGTCTTTCTTATATCTTTCTCCATCTCTGAGTGCAGTTGTCACACTCTTTTCTCTCTCTGGGAAATACCTGCAAGGACTAGCAGACACAGTCAGCAACAGACTGAACACAAACAGATTGTGTGTTTGCTGGTGTTGGGTAGAAACATTGTATTTGAAGTTACCTGCCTTAAAAAATCTTAGGAGTAAAACAGTGTTACTCTCGTTATACTTCCTCATCTTCAGTAGTGCTAGATAGAAGAGGAAGTACTGTCACCACAACTTACAGATACCTGTATTCAGTGTGGATTATTTTAACCCCGGGTAAAAATGCTATAAATGATATAATTGAATAAGGAACATTTGAAACTTCAGCACGAGAGAGACAAATGATATTTAGCTTCTTTCACTGACTGTCTGGCTAAAAATGATGGAAATTTCGTTCACAAATGACAGCAAGTCATCTTGAGCCACAGACAACATCCCTGTCCTTTATTTATCCAGCTAAAAAGTCTCATTGACAATAAAAAAAGTATTTTTTAAGGGATATGGCCAAGACACCATCAAAAACATCACCGTTCTATAAAGATATTTTAAGTGGCCGAAAAAAATGATTCATTATCATGTAGGTACAAAAATGCAGACTTACAAAAACAGGTATATTCTTTATTTAATATATATCTAACCTATAAATCATCTTCACTGCACTCTATTCACCAATATAAGCAAAGTCATTACATAATAAAAATACACAGAAACATAGGAGATTGCTTTTTTTGCCAGACGATCGCTTTTTTGCACAGGACTTTTCTCCAGAATGTGACTTCTTGGAAATTCTGCCAGGACTGGCCGCATGAAGGACGTGAAGGAGGCAGTAATACAACACAGATGGATGTGAGCTGTCGTTAAACACCAGAGAAGAAGAAGCCGGTAGTGACGCGAAAATGGCGTCCTCCGCTGCCCGGCTGACTACACGCTGGTTAACAGCATCAGTTTCTTCTGGATATCGTAGCGGCCGTTTTCTCATTATTTCATCCGGGAATGGAGGAGTTTGTCCAGCGACCATATCACAGACACACCGGGCAGGGACAGCGGTTAGCCTGAGCTCTTGGACACGCGGACATGCCGTGACATTGAGAGAACTGACAGGTGGGATAAGTTAGCTAAGTGTCACAAAACCTGTTTTATATCAGCACGTATTCTAAATGCGATATCCAGCAGCCTGTCTGAAGGTCCAGTTAACAGAGCTTTGTGATGCTGAGAGAGTGAGCGACATTGAAATGCTGCCGTAGTTCTCCACAGTTCTTTAGCCTCCTGTGAGAACCAGTAGCAGTCAGTGCAGTGTGAATGCACCAGTGACACTCTGCACCCATACACACCTTCCTACGGATCAGACCGCCTGTATGGCAGCATCACTTAGTTCTCCATCCCCCTGTTTAGAATAAATGGTGACTGTTCATTTTTAAATGTGCTTCACCAGGACTAGATACTCCCAGGACAACGTTACTAATACCAGGTAGCAACTTCACTTTATCATTGGATGAACTCGACAAAAGTTTGAACTTCTCTCTTAGGGATTCCTCTGTGTTGACATAATGGCAGGATATTGTCTGTGTATTTATCAGCAGCACCTTCAGGCTGCAGATCCTGTGTTTAATGACATCTCTGAGCTGGTTCCAGATCTGCTGACCACTGATCTCACCGTGTTGTTAGACAAAGTCTTTGCTTTGTCACGTGGTATGCTGTCATGCTGGTTGCTCCTGTTAGAAGATGGTCGGATGCGCATGCTTAGCAGCAACACTTGTAGATATTCTTCTCATTTAACTTAACATCTTGTCTACGTTCTTTAATCTGGACATTAACTGATGACCTGTATTTGAACAGTTTTACACTTCACACATTTCATGAATAAACAGATGTTCCTACAAAGTGGTCAGTAAGTCAAGAAGGCTGTATCTAATTTGACAAACAAATATATAATGATAGCTGCAGTGACTACCAGATATACTCAGTCAAAGGAAATTAATGGTCAAAAGTTTCAGTAATTAAATTATTACTTAGCAACTTAACAACTTAGGACTACATGTACAAAAAATAGTCAATTAGAAGTATTAATTTTAGCTTTAGCAAAATAAACTATACAGTTATACACTGTATTAGTTCTCCTCTTGGATGTAAACCTAAA
>NW_024582614.1:807304-837260 GCF_018398535.1 Haplochromis burtoni | reverse complement strand
ACACACACACACACACACACACACACACACACACATACCCACACACATAGTGGTTCACACACATTTAGAAAACTCCTCAGAGATATTTGTAAAAAAAAAAATCTGCACTTCTAATGTCACCATGATATCCTCTTCCTCTGCAGGGGTGAGATGTCCCCATGGGATTTGCTGCTGCTCTTTCCACTCCAGCAGCAGACTAGCAAACAAGCAGGACTTGTATGAAGTCCTGGGCGTCTCCCGCACTGCCTCACAGAAGGAGATCAAGAAGGCTTACTACCAGGTCTCTTAACATGCTCTTGTTAGACTTCTTATATGTGTCATTCCAGTAAAATGAGTAACATATGCAGTTTTCTTTTGCCTTGAATGCAAGCTTTTCCTTTTCATTTGTCCAGCTGGCAAAGAAGTACCACCCAGACACCAACCCAAATGACCCAGAGGCCAAAGAGAAGTTTGCAAAGCTAGCTGAAGCATATGAGGTAAAAAAAAAAAAAAAAAAAAAACTCAAAGCAAAACAGTTATATAAATACAAACATCCAACATAAGTTCATCCCAGAAGCACATTTAGCCTGATATTTATCTGCTCTCTTGCTTCTGTGTGCAGGTGCTGAGTGATGAGCTGAAGAGGAAGCAGTATGACACGTACGGCGCGTCGGGCTTTGACCCGAACCGTGCCAGTGCTGGCCAGCAGCAGTACTACAGGGCTGGGGGCGCCACTATAGATCCCGAGGAGCTCTTCAGGAAGATCTTTGGAGAGTTTACAGGAGGCATGGGCTTCGGAAACATCAACAGCATGTTTGAAGAAAGGCCAGAAGTAAGAGGACGCTGACAACACCATAGCATCGATCTTTTTAGATATGTGATGTTAATTTGATGTGCTTAGTTAAGATTCAGTTTAACATACAGATGTGAGAATTGAACACTGGTTTTTAAATGTTCCCGTCTTTTCCTAGTTTGTGATGGAGCTTACGTTTTCGGAGGCGGCAAAGGGCGTGAATAAGGAGCTGAATGTGAACATTGACGACACGTGCCAGAGGTGTGACGGGAGGGGCAACGAGCCGGGGACTAAGGTGTCTCACTGTCACTACTGCAATGGCACAGGGATGGTGAGTTTCCGACCGACGCTCGGCTCCTCTCAGCACCTGGCTGCACTCATCAGCTTGTCTGTGTCGCCCCTTGCAGGAGTCGATCAGCACAGGACCCTTCATGATGCGCTCAACGTGCCGGCGCTGTGGTGGGAAAGGATCCATCATAAACACGCCCTGCGCCCTGTGCAGAGGTTCAGGCCAGACTAAGAAGAGGCAGACGGTCACTGTGCCCGTACCTGCCGGTAGGTTTCCATCCTGGGTTCTCAAATCCATCAATGTTTTTAATGCGAGAGTTTACCTCTAGTGTTTGAAGCTACTGCTGCTTAAAACAAATAACCTCAAAAGTTTGCGTTTAATAGTCGGTTTTAAAATAGACGACTGCATATATTCCAGGAGTGGACAATGGTCAGACGGTACGAATGTCAGTAGGAACTAAAGAAATCCTCATTACATTCAGAGTAAGTTTTGGTCTCTCAAATTCACGTACTCCTTATTTTACTTGTGAGAGAGCAGTGCAGAGGTTTGATGCGTCGTGTTTGATCTGTGCAGGTTCAGAGGAGCCCGGTGTTCAGACGTAATGGAGTAGACATCCACTCTGATGCCTTCATCTCAATAGCGCAGGCCATCCTGGGAGGCACAGCCACCACACAGGGCCTCTATGAAACCATCAGTATTGTGGTGAGTGTGTGTCGACAGTAATATTCAGAAGGCCAGTCATTTTCAATTATCCTAGTGGGTCACCATGATACTGCAGTTGGGCCACAGGAATAACAGAAATACAGTTTGAAATTCTTTACACACATGTACGGTTACATATGTGTAGAATTTGACTTGTTTGTAAACAAAGTGAGTAATAGGAGGTGTGTGATAATACTCTAAATTTACTGCTCTTGTATTGAGGTTTGTGTCCCACTTGTTACACGTTGGCCTAAACACTTAGCATATGATTGTGTAGCTTTAGCAGGTTACAGTCAACAGCCTGCAAATTTTAATGTTTTTGAATAAAGATTTCATGGAAAAGCTCAAGAAAATTTCTCTTCTGTTTGATTAGAGTGAAGATTTCAGATTGGGTGAGCCCCATGGGGCTTTCTGGTCTTTAAGGGGGGCACAGCACTCTTGACTTTGAGAATCTCTGCTTAAGCTAATAAAATGTGTTTTTAGGTAACCTCAATGCGCAAGTGTTTGATATTTATAGTTTGTCTATTGCGTTTTTTTTCTTTTTATTTCTGCAAATTATTAAAGAGTGTAAAGTTTTAATAAAGAGCGGTGCCTGCAGTATTTCTAGCTGCCTCTCTCAGATGCCTCACAGGGAGTTTCACTGGAGGAAACCTCTATTTCAAAATGTGTTGGTTGTGTTTTCAGATTCCTGCCGGCTGCCAGGCTGATCAGATCATCAGGCTGCAGGGGAAAGGCATTCGGAGGATAAACAGCTACAGCTACGGAGATCATTATGTTCACATTAAGATCAAAGTGCCCAAGTAAGTTAGTCTGATTGTCCTACAACCAGACATTTTTTGGCAGAATTTTTATTTATTATTTAATTGTTATTACAGAAACATGATAATGTGAATTTTTAAAAAAGTGTAACTTTATTTAGACCCACAAAACTTTTAAATAATGCAGTATCAATAAATTTGTATAAAGGGGTTATAAGAGATTTATGTATATTTTTATTTATGCATGTTTTGTTGTTACATCTTATAAGATGCATTTTTTTGTTAATTTTCTGATATAAATTGGTACTAATCACATGATTCTCTTCACTTTCCTGCAGGAAGTTGACTCGGAGGCAGCGCTCTCTTCTGCTGAGTTATGCAGAGGAAGAGACAGAGGTTCAGGGGACTGTCAGCGGCGTCAGTCCTTCAGAAGGTCAGAACTAAAGCTCAGCTCCATCATAGAGTCAAAGCATGATTTCATAATAATGCACACATCCATAGAGATAGGTAGTCCAGGTGAGATCTGCACTCACCTGATGAAGTGCATGTTTTTGTCCAGGAGGGGGCAGCAGCACTTCAGCCACCAGCACAAAGTCAACCGCCTCAGAGGAGGGACAGGACAAGCAGAAGGAGAAAGAGGAGGAGGAAGGCTTCTTCTCCAAACTAAAGAAAATGTTTAGCTGACACTGAGACTGCAGGTTGGAGCTTTAAGTATCTCCTACCATCCCTGATAGAGAGCTAAATGTTGAACACAACAGATATTTATTAACCAGTCTTAACCTGCAGTGTGGTAACCACTTTTTTTTTAATTTTCAGGTAAAAAAAGAAGCAAGCAAAACAATAGTGTAAAGGAAGATGAAAGAATCTACACACCGGTCCTCCACACCATCTCCTCTTGCTTTAAAAATCCAGCCAGGAGTAGAAGGAAGAGAGAAGCACAGTGGCATTTGTGTTGACACAGTCACACATTGTTGAACTTGGAGTTGGAGAACGAGTCAGGGCCACCCACATGACGAAATGTAACCACAAGCACAGACAGGTGCTCGGTGGAAAATTTCTTGATGCGCTCACAAATAAACCAGAAAGTGATTTTTGCTTATTTTTCTGTTACCTCTCATCCTTCCTTATTGTCTTTGAAGCTACTCGATGAGGCAGCGCTCCACAGACACTAGTTCTGTCAAATTGTGTAAGACAACCAGACAACCTTTGAATGTAAATGTGTTACAAGTAAAAACATGTTAAAAGGATTGCAACTGGATAAAGATTGACATGGATTTTTCACATTGGAATTATGTCATGACCTACGTGATGCTATATCACAGCTAAAAGGTTCCCATCAACTTCCAGTGTCCTTAAAAATGAAGCATGGCTGTAAATTCTTGGTAAAGCAAAGTCTGAAGTTTGACTCTAGTTACATTGAAATTTTAGGCAGTGTAATAAAAGGAAATGCAGTTATTGCAACTGCAGTAAGCCAGTGATCAGCAGATGATTGCAAGATTGGCTAAGGTAAAAACATTCACTTCAATCAGTGTTACACCCAGACTGCACTACATTTCCATATAATTTCCATACACTGATATAATCTGAGAACAGGTTTAAATTGATATACATTGACCTGTTAAAGAGATTTCCTGCAACTTAACTTTTCATTTCTGATTTGTTCTATTAAATAAAAATAGGTTAACTTTTACAATTTGGTGATACTTAAAAAATATAATCATGTGTTTTATTTGTATTGTCTCAGAATTTAATCCCTATTTTTGTCTCATTTAATGTAAAAGTTTTTGGGGGGGTTTGTTCATTTTGTATTTTCATGCTGTCACATTGACAAGATATTAAATGTTCTTGAATCAAAATTCTAAGAATATTTTTCAGATGTTTAGCAAGAAACAAATGTGAACCAGGCCTAACCAAAGGCCTAATTAAGTTATGCTCTCTTCCTGGTCAATTGTGCCTGTGCGTGGCAACAACACTAATTTAAATAAAGATTCAATGTTGGAAAATGTTTTTCTTTCTTTTTGAAATTTAAATGTTGAGTTTGTAATACCCTGAAACAGCAGCAGATGGCAGCGGTAATGGGTAAGTAAATGAAGAAATGCTCTCACAGCAACGCTGAAAGGTCTGCTTTGACACAGGCGCGCTCAGCTTTGATGTGTTCAGCCACCCACTTCATAACCACGGGCAGTGTCTGAACAGAAGCTTTTTGTGAGGGTCATCAGGGACGTTGGCTTCAGACAGGGGCTTTCCAGCTGTTTTCGGTCTCAGTGGTCAGTCCTCACAAACAGGACTGGTGGTGGTGCCAGTTAAATGTATGATATAATATGAAGTCACAGATACATGCAGGACAAGCTGGTGAGTGTGTTCTGCATGCATCCATGTGATAGCATACTTTTGTGCGGGTAAATATCCAGCTTATGCATGGATTTAAATGCTTACCAAAGCAGGTTGCTATAATGATAAATGAATGTTTAAAAGATGGTACAAAGGACAAGGGTGAAAATAATTTTGAAAAATTATTCAATTGCAAGACTTTTTTTTTTCTTCTCAGTTTGTTCCAAAGTTAAAGGGTACTGATGTCAAAAGCAGATTTTCTTTTTAATCAAGAAGGGCTTCAATTGAGGTTCAAAGGCTGCGCGCTGACTTATTTGGTCAGACCCAGACGTGCTTTAAAAGAATCTTCAAATCTAATATAAAACCAAAAGGCACCTATTAGACAGGATTACAGTGATGTTCTGTGTGCTAAAACCAATCAGGTGCTGCATCCTGAGCTTGTTGGAGTCAGTAGATCATATCATAAAGGGCAATTTGTTCTACAGAACGTGTTACACATGTTACTCTTTTCACATACATTGATTGATTCAGTTTAACTATCAAACCTCATGTACTGAAGCAAGACTGTTGGATCCTACTGTTGCAACTGGTTGACAAAACTCTGAGATCTTTATTGATTCCCCAAAATCTGATTCCTTGTGTCTTAATGCCTTTTGGGAAATGCTTTTGGGGCTCTTTTCATAATATCTAGATACCTGCAAACCTACACACACCATCCCAAAAGGTTGATTCTGTTCATCTGAACATAGTATTTTCAGTGGGAGAAACGTTTAATCGCTCATCCAAGTGACTTCTTCATTCCAGATGAACAGAATCAGCCTTTTGGCATTTACTTACCCAGATGATTGAGCATGCATCAAGACATATATACATCATGTATTCAGGGGCCTGGCTAGATTTTGTTGAAATAAAACTTGAGTTAATTGAGTTAATCTACCCAGTGTGTGTATGTATTGTGCATTGATAAGCCACAACATCAAAATCAAGTTTATAAATTTTTGAAAGTTGATTGTGGCCAGAGTGTCAAAAGCTTTAATATTTATGAAAAATCTTGAAGCCTTGAAACCATTTATAGTTTGATTTGAGGACAAGCCTTTAAAGAAAGCCATGAGCCTGGTAAAGAAAAAGGTAAGTGCATGCAACATTTGTGTAAGCATTGAGCTTCCTCCTTCCCTTTAAAGGGATTTTTAAGAGCTTGTAATTTACCACCGTTCCCAGTAATTATGATGTCATTACAACTGTAAATAAACTTTGGCTCACTCATTTGCAGCATGTTGCAACAAATCGGTTGCTCTATTCCGTCTTACTCATCTTACTTGAGGGAGAAAAAATCTCTTCCTCCTTTACCCTCTGCTGATTTTTCTTTCTTTTCTTCTGTCTACAGATTAGACATGAATATGAAATAAATACAAGCTAACCTATGTTTGTATAACCTAAAACTAACCTAAGATACAGAACACAATAAGCACTCCTCAAACTATACAGAAAATGTTCATAAGTTTAAAAAATAGTTTGAAATTATGCCTATATTTCAAATATGTGTCATAGTGAGTTAAAGGAGGACTGTAGTGTTTTTACGTTCAGGTTTTGTTCTGCAACATAACTATTAATGATTTTTATTTTCACTGGCATCAGAAAACATTTTAAAAATGAAAGAAAACACTGACAGACAAATATAATATTACTTTGTACTAATATGTACTTAATATCTATAAAATAAATATGACATTAAGCTCTTTTAAACCGCTATACACATTTCATTGCTTATTTAATTGAATGGATGTTTTTTTCTTAAGAAATAAATAGCCTCTGACATTTTTCAGGCTTTCAAAACAAAGATTTGCACCAAGCTCCAAACAAGTTCCCAAAAGGCTGACAGTTAGTGGACACAAAGCTTTCACTCAGTCGCTTGGTATTCAGATCCACAGCTATATATTATGTTGAATGTTGAATAGCAACATGCAGACAAAAAAGCCCTTTACAACACGGTTAAGTGACAGATTTTGTCCCACACAGCCAGACCTCACAAAAGTCAGTAAAAGGTAATTAAATGTTGGACAGAGTTACCAAATTACAGACATTATTTGACCTTGTCTAGAGTCCATCGAAAAAAGCCAAAAGCTTTACAACCTTTCAGCTATACAAACAGATAAAAGCTCCAGTCTGCCAATCATGTATGACTGACATGTGGCTGCTGGGAGTAAATGAGAAAAGTAAAAATGCATCACAGGGAGTCTTAATTGACTTCTTCCCTCTAGCATTGCAGTAAAAAACACCTTCACATCTTCTCACGAGGCAATACAAAAAGGTCAAAAGCAGAGTGCGGTGGGTAATTGGAGTTTTAGGGTCCTCTTGTGCTGCTATTTGCAGGCTGATGGGTAATTATATTTACAACACAACAATGCTGACTGTGTGTGGGCATGAAGATGGTGACTGCGTGCACATTAATGCTGCCTATTTATAATACGAAAACCCTGTCTGGATTAGACGGCATAAATGTATACGAGAGTTTACCTCCCAGCTGGTGACATTTTGTGAGATTTAGTGCGCGCCTTGCCTGGAAGCGACCCATCCTAACCCTGGTTTACCAGGATTATGGTGCTGCTGGTCTGTCCACTGGCAAGTGGGTTTTGTTTTATGTGGAGCGGATTAAGATGGGGATTTGTGTATTTTGTTGCTAGCTGGTTCACTCAAGCTTGAAGATGACCCTCCAGGTTATAGATGCATGGAGCCAGCTCCTTGTCGCTGGAAGAAAGTAAGGTATAGTGTATAACAGGTGGATGGTGCTTGCTGAATAGATAAACAGCATTACATCTTTTCTAACATGGGAGTAAGTTGGATTTTCCACATGTGTTTAGCATTTTTAACCAAGCACTAGCTTGTGACCCACTGAGTCTGGGTTTGTGTCTTCTCCTAGTTTTCAAAACCTGTCACAAACCCCTAAATAGTGTTTGGACTGGTTCTTACTTACTGCTTTTCTACTTGATCACTCAAAGTCCTTTATACAACACGTCACAATAACTTTTTTTGGGTGTAGAGCTTTCTATTTAACATTCGCACTCCAATAAAAACAACTCTGGGTTCATTGCTTTGCCCAACGATACTTTGGATCGAACCATCAACCTTCCAAAGTGGAGATGGCCTGCGCTACCTCCTGAGCAAATAGCCATCCCTATAAACCATTTGACAACCACCAGTCACTTGGAAAAGCGTGAATTTCACAAATAGTTGCAAGTCATTCCTGAGGTTGCTGTTTGTCACTAGTGTCCACAAAGAGATATGTAGTGCTGTATCAACAACCTCCTAGTGACAGCAGCTTTCTGTAGTGATAAAATATGCAAAGCAGTTCAGATGCAGTGGTGACCAAAGTTATGAGTTACTCACAAATGTCTGACTTATGATGGATTTTAAGGCTTCAGAATGCCATGTGCTGTATTTTTGTACATATCTTATGCTTTTTCACTATCTCGGCGCACAGGCCAACTGCAGAGCAACATGAGCAGCGCTGTAAGGCATCTCTGTAATGCACAAGGACGCTTCATTGCGATGGATGATTGTGTATATGGAACTTGAACCTGGTTATGCTCAGCACCAAAAGACCTCACTGCCATTCTTCTGCCATATTAAGGCTCTGTATAAAAGTGGCAACTCCTAAATTCTGCCAAAGTCCAGGATCTAGCTTATGACACGAGTCATCAGCATGCTTTTGGATTGCAAAAGCAGCAGCGAGAGTGAGTAATCCAAATCAGATTAGTCACTGATTCACAATAACCACCTCCAAACTCCAATTTTGTTGTTTTCAGACTGGGAGATATTGGCATTAAGGGACTGGAGTCCATAATCACCAGGGATGGGTCTACACCAAGTAGTGGGCCAACTCAAAGATATTTCATCACTGTTTCAGTAACAATCATTCTCTGGGAGTGCATATGTGTGTAAATATGCGCATGTGTGCAAGCGTGTGGAAGCTAAAGGGTAACTTTGGTTCCAGCCTGTTTCCCATTTCCCCCTCAATCAGAGGAACCTCTCATCCAATTTCACCCTCCCTTTCCTTCCACCCCCATACTCAGCTAATTAGGGTTCCAGATCACTACCACATGTGTGTGTGTCTACGCCTGCGCACGCATGTATATTTATGTCCATCTCAAGGGGTCAAGGAGATGTTCCTTACCTCTCCAACTACTAAAAGGGTGACTCCAGATTTAGTATCAGATTACCAGATTGCCAAATGTTTTCCATATGGTCTTTCCATATCAGTCCAAACCTGGCCCCGGTCCTCCCGCTCTCACCCAACTCCAGCAGCACGGTGACATATAGCACACAAATGGATGACCTCATGACTGGTAATGTTTTTCAGAGATTTGTCTCAGATTTGTAATGATGACTGAGCAGCCTGTTTGCTTTCAACCCAACTACCAATTTGCCTGAATGAAAAACAACACACTTTTTGAGGTTTTTGGTTGATTTACATTCTTGCTGTCAAAAGAGGGATATCGTGGAGAAATCCCAGGTTTCCCGTGGTTGGATGATTATTACAGAAAAACCATTGGCCCCTTTAAGTCAGACAGCCTCTGGGAGACGATGCATTTAGCCAAAAACACAATGTGCTGAAATGATTTGGAACTGGATCGGAGCAGCTGTGTGTGTGTGTTTGTGTGTGCGCGCGTGTGTGTGTGCTGTGTGTGTGTGTGTGTGTGTGTGTGCTCAGTCTACCCTATCACCACTACATACACACTTCTATACCTACAATTAACTCTACATACAAGAGTGATGCAACTGCTTTTTGTTACATAAATTGAAATATGAGTTTAGCTTTCAGCTCTACAAATTACAGTCCTCTCATATTTGATGGCTACTTTCAATATTAGACCCTACAGATTTACATGGGTTCATTTTAGTGTTAGGTATGGAGGATTTCCACAGAATTTGTAAATTGAAGAGAATTGAATGCAGTAGATTTCCTCCATGAATGTGTTGAGCACACATTAGAAAGGAAGAAACATCAAAGCATTTGAAGTGTGTTTAACTGCAGTGGTTTAAATGAAACTGCTTCTGCTTTGAAGTACAGAAGTTTCAAAAGTTTGCCTATTTTTTTCTATTTCATCCACTAAAATTCAAATTCATCTAATCAGTCTGAGCTAATAAACCTTACTTTTGTTTGTGTATCTTAGTGGCCATGATGTACCTGTCCTTACGTATGTACCACATCCCTGCATTTTATATGTACATGTCTATTATTTAACTAAATACACGCCAGCTAATTTTTGCAATCTTTAAATATACATATGAATTACTTCCAATACACAAAGAATGGCAGAAAACTAATGATCTTTTGTGCAAATTATAGCTGTCAAGGACTACAGATGAATGTTAGGAGTAAGGTGAATTTTTTAAGTGCATGCTTTTTTAAAATGCTTTCACATGTGCATAAATGGTTCTGCATGTATCTCTATATCTGCCAGGACCTAAATATCATCAGGCTTACAGTGCCTGAGAGAAGCTGACCAGATTTCGTTGCATCACACACACCAATCATTCTGTTAAGGAAAGTCTCCCCTGCCGTCTCTCCCACACACTTGCTCCTCCAGTCAGGCTCCTCTGGCGGGTTCTGTCTGCCTCATGGCAAACAACCCCAGCTATAAATCACACTGTTTTAGCAGTGTGGTCAGCAACCAGCACAGCATGAAGTACAATTACTAACTGCAGCCACTTATGTTAAATGTAGGAAGTGTGTCATTCGGGTGATTGTGTTTAGAAGTTTCCATGTGTGTTTGAAGAAACAGGGACAGAACAGAGGACAGGTTCAAGTCACAAATACTCTCATATGCAGTCTTATCAAATATTTAAATGTTCTCAAAACGTTCATTTGGAAAGTAATGAGTTCTGCTCGAGAAATAAAAAGTGTCCAATAGAGACATATAATATTTATCCTTGTTAACAATCAGTCCATGACTTTTGAGTTTTAATTTAATGAAGTTTATACATATCCAATTTCCATTATTTGTTTTGCAGTACAATCTTAATGCTTTTTATTTACTCCATCATACTCACCTGCTCAATTTCAAATTTAGTTATGTCATATTTTTACCTTTTTTTTCTACTTTTCCCCATTCTTCATGGTAAGTAAAACTGGTGTGGGATTCCACTGAGAGCACCTGCGTGTTTGAATAAAATACAGCTACAGGTGCCAGTACTTGGTTAACATATTACAAGAAGTAGTAGTTGTTATGGAACAGGAAGACTCACTTTGTTGTAAAAAGGAGATGCAGAAAGTCATTCACAGCCATTAGGCTTTTCAATTCTCACACAGAAAGCAGATGAGTCGTATCAGACTATATGAATTTAAATTTCCTTTGATTTTTACTCTACTTGGGGCTGACCCCACCAATGGTGCCACTGCCAAAACGTTTAACTACCTGTGAACTATTACACCATTGTACATCTGCTTACAGTGCTCTAAAAGTTTTTTGGGTTTTTTTGTGCCCTCCAACAACATTTGCTCACTCTTCTTCTCCAGGTTGGCTCCTTATCCCCACCTAAAATTCAAGTTGAAAGGCCACCATTTTTAATTATCTCAGGGACTTCAGAATGGTAAACATTACTTCCACTGAGTCATCAAAAAGTAGCAGGAGGGCTAAAAGCAGTGGAAAAAAAATTTGAACGAGATAACAGACAAACTACATTAGGTCAGGTTTTTGCTTTCTTTGGAGAACTATTTGGTTAAGGTTCATATTCCAGGATCTCAAGCCTAGTCATTTGAGGTGAAATTGCAACACATCCATTTTAAGTCAGCATACTGTGCATTACAAATGGATACACAGCAAAATCTCCAGTGTTAAATTAACACTGGAGAGTGTCTATATGGGTCCACACCTCTGAGTGTTAAATACAACACTGTTGAGTGTTAAAAACTGGAAAATAACTCAAAATGTTAGAAATATTCCAGTGTTAGAAAATCAGCACTGCTCAGTGTTAGTCTTTGTTAATCTTCAAAACTGACTAGGTTACTTTTAAACATATAACACTGTCAAAAGAGTTAATTTAACACTCAACAGTGTTGTATTTAACACTCAGAGGTGTGGACCCATATAGACACTCTCCAGTGTTAATTTAACACTGGAGATTTTGCTGTGTAAAAGACTCAGCAGAAGAGTGTGGAGGGCCACAAATGCCAAACTGACTTAACTAAATCCATCGTTACATACTTAAATAACTCCGTCATTAATGAATGAATAATTATAATAGAATAATAATTAATTAATTAAATATATAAATAATTTAACATCAATTGATTTCATGTAAAACATTTTCAAAAAGTATTTATTTCCGATTTTTATTCATTAAAATCTTCTTTCGTTATTATTAATTTGTTTTGGCATTTGTGGCCCTCCATAGAGACCAGCTGTCAGCAGAATATTTATTTGCGACTAATGCACACCTCCTATCCAAGCAGATCTAGAAATTCCCCACGTCCACAGTTCAATGATTACATGAAGTTCTGTTTATGCTCTGTGAAACTCTATAAGCGCTCAGAATGTTTTTTATGAGCATAAGTTTACTTTGTTTATTGCTCTGGCTACATACAAACATCTTAATTCAAGCAGATAGACAAGCTCTAAATGTCTTTTGGCAGCTGCCTATGCCAGATACAAAAAAATAACAGACGCCAATAAATGCTGTGACTTGGCAGGTGGGGTCTGTATGAGTTATCCTCTCCGCAACGAGCCAGAACTGCTCTGTTGGGGTAGAAACACAGCCCCACCCAGTATAACTATCCCCATGCTGCAGGTGTGGTTCCATTAAAGTGTCAATGAACAGTGCGAGTAAATTGCCTTTAATATTTTAAACCAGGAAAGTTCATTAAAAAGACATTTTTTATAATAATAGTATGGCAGGAAGCAACATATTTCCTGGAGTAGTGAGGACAAGGGAGCAAAAAAAAAAAAAAAAAAAGATAACAACAGTAACACCATTCAAACAAAAACACAACACAGGACTAAAAGTAATTTTTTCTTCTTTCTTATTTTCAGATACAGATGCTTGTTTTTATTTATTTGCCAAAATGGAATGGACATTTTTTAAAAGGCTGGAAAAATAATGTAGTCTGCTTTGAGTTTATGTTTGCTGAAATGAGCAAATTTGATATCAGATTGTTGTGACAACTATGTCTCCAGCAGCAGTATTGTTGATGGTTTATGGGGAAATATTTCATTCAGAATTGTGACTGATTCCAGTTTCCACTTCTCATCTTTATAGCGGGAGAAGCAATCTAAGCATTCTCAAGTCAACTGATAAACATAATCTCTTCTGCATTATGTCATTATGCTATCTCTTCTCCTCACAGAAGGGCATGCCCAAAACACCTAGCCTTGGACGCATCCTGGCCAGAAGATCAAACCACCTCAACTCAGTGAACTCCATCATCTGTAAAAAGCAGAGATCCTCTGTCCACCATCCCTTGGCTACCCCTAGAAACTAATGTCCATACAATTTCTCCACAAAATCAGTGACAAAGCATAGCCCAGTTTAGTCAAACACCAACAGGAAACAAGACTGACTTCCTTAATTTGCAATGCAAATCAAGCTCTTATTATCGTTGTACAGAATAGACAGAATAGACCTCAACAAGGGGCCTGATACCCCATACTTTGTAAGCACTCCCCACTGGACACCTAAAGGGATATGGATGAATGCCTTCTCCAAATCTGTAAAACACATGTAGACTTATTGGGCAACCCAAATTCCCTCTCAAATATCCTAGAGTGGTTAGATACAGTAGCTGGTGTGTTTCACAAGCTGGACAAACACCACCGTGTTGTTCCTAACTTTGACTACATTTTCAGATTAAAAGTTAAATGTTACCTCATGAAAATTAAGCATTACTTCATTTTTTTTAAAATATTCGTCATCAGTGGTGAAGTGGAACACTCAACTCCAGCAGTGCAACATGAGACCAGGTAAACACAAGATTTTCATCTAATATTTACCTCCATGTAGATTTGTAACACTTGCTCTGGAATAGCCATCTAATCAAACACTATGCATTAGAGTAGCTGATTTTTTTTATCTTATTTTATGTTTAGACTTTGATTAGTGAAGATATTGTAAACTCCAGTGTTTATATGCCTGAGAATATGGCAAGCTATAGCTATAGAAAATGATTAGCATAAACAGATGCCATCTGTTACAGTTTTGAGTAAGACTCCAGCATGGATTTGGATATTACCTTAATATAGAGCCTGGGAGTTCTTAGAAACTGTGCAGAGCTCGAAAGAAAACACTCAAAAGCCATGTTTTTCAAAAAAAGAAAGCCATCTCTGTCTATTTCAGTAAAAACATCGCTCTGTTTTGGGTTTACTCCATTTCCTTGTGATAATTATTGGATTTAGAGTGAAGTAGTGTGCCAGTTTAACCAACACTTTGCTGCCTTGGTTTCAGAACGGGTGGGAATCTTTCTCAATTTGCCCTCACTTTGTTTTAATTACAGGAACACGCAAGCACAAAGAGACAAGTGGCCTATAATTACTTGGGACAGAAATAGAGTTACGCTGTGTTATTGTGAATAGATTACTTAAGACAAAGGTGTCAGAATGCCTAGTCAAAATACACTTCTCCTACTTTCTCATTTTGGTGTCTAAACTCTGTCATTTGGTGGTCAGGCATGTATGAATGTTTAAGTTGCTGACAGAGACGCAGACTCAGATTCAATTTGTCAGTTTGTCACAGTTTAGGGAAGGGTGCAGCTTTTAGCTCATACAGTAACCGTGATTTTGGCTAAATCTCTGTGTCTCAGTTCTTAAATTATCTCTCTTCTAAAGTGCAAAAATGACCACCGTTTTTCTATTTTATTGACTCTCAAATACGTTTCTTTCTTAATAAAAATATTATACCTTCAACACTTACAGCACTGCTTCTTTATATAAGAAAGTTGTGCCCACATCTCCAATTTATTTGTATTCAACGTTCTCACATTTTGGATTAGATTTGGATAAAGTGCAGCGTTCATGGCCGTGGGAATTATACATGATGTAACAGGACAGTGTGGCCTGGGACAACCTTGGGACCCTTAAAATGACCTCTTACCTCTGACTTGTGGTGTCTTTAATAGTCATACATCATGGACTATAGTTAGTGGAAAAAAATCTAGGCTCACCAGCCCACATCAGTCACTTCCAGCGGCGACTGCAGTTTTATCATTAATGAATATGTACATGAACTCTAAGCAATATTTTAACTAAACACACACCCTTAAAATCACACACACAGGAGTGACATTAAAATCTGTGAAGCTGCTTTGTGTATTTAAGACTGCATAACAACCACTTGGTCTGTTAAGTGACAGTTGACACCAAAAAGTACACCATTGATGTTCCAAGGTGCTTTATCTTGTAGGGTAAAGACCCTACAATAATACAAAGAAAACAGAAACCCCCGCGATCATATAACCCCCCTATGAGCAAGTGCTTTGGTGACAGTGGGAAGGAAAAACTCCCTTTAAAACAGGAATAAACGTCCAGCAGAATCATTATACATGTTTTTTATAATCATCAGCGTAACTTTGTGCTGAACATTGGGGGTGTCAAGATCTCTGTCTAAATAAATAAATAAATTGGGTAAATTCCCAGATGATTAAACATGCAACTTTTTTGCTGGTAATACCTGAAATGAGTAAAGAAAATCAACTGCCTATTTATGCAAGATAATTCATAATTTTATTGGTTATATTGGTTGGGTCTGATTATTGGGGGGTCATAACCCCCCTAACCCCCTTGGAAATTACGCCCCTGAGAACAAGGCTCAGGGCATCTGCCAAAACTGGTTGTGGTTAGAGGAGGAAGACAGGCTAAAAGACATGCTGTGGAAGACAGCCAGAGATGAATAATAACTAATAATTAAATGCAGAGAGGTGTATACACATATTGTGAGTGAAAAAGGTGACTGAAGAAGAGACACTCAATGATTCATGGGAATCCCCAGCAGCCTTGACCTATTGCAGGATTGAACCCTAAATAAGCCTGTAGTATGAATGGGAAGTGCTCTAATAGGGCAATATGATAATATAAAGTCATTAAGATTAAGATGGGGACTGATTACTAACAACCTTATATGTTAGGAGGAGGATTTTAAATTAAATTCTCAATTTAACAGGGAGCCAATGATGAGAAGTCAATATAGGAGAAATATGCTCTCTCTTTGTAGACCCTGTCAGTACTCTTACTGCAGCATTTTGGATCAACTGAACACTTTTCAGGGAGTCTTTAGGACATCCTGATAATTACAAATTACAGTAAGCAAGCCTGGGTGACACTGTTTTGACAGCGTCACCCAGCATAGCAGGGAAAATGTATGCTATGCCCTGGGAAAGCATGTACAATGTGAATGGAATTGGTCCTAGCAGAACCCTGTGGAATGGTTTCATCACCCACCTACCACCCAACTGTGAAATGATCTCAGGAGTTATGATAAATATAAAAGTGTACTTTCATTTGGAGTGATGATTTCATGTGTTAGTTGTATGAGCAAATCTGTAGGCCCAAACTTTTCCATGGCTTGTTTTTTTTATACAGCTGTGAATTATTAATGTCAAATCACCAGCAACACTTGTAGTATAAAGAACAGCTTTGTTACTTCAGCGCATTTCAACATATGATCTTCATCAGGGACAGAGTAGGGGAAAAAATCAGTTTATTGTCATGATACAATTAATTTCCTATTTTCTTCAATTCAATTTCATTTTATTTATGCAGCCCCAAATCACAGCTGCCTCAAGGTGCATAATATATTAATTTCTTAATATGTATAGTTCTAGTCTTATATACACACTGCATATGACATTAGTCACTGCCCAACTGGCCTTGCATGGTCAGTACATTTATCCACCAATGGAGAACCAGTGAGTCAGGGGTGGGCAACTCCAGGCCTCGAGGGCCAGTGTCCTGCAGGTTTTAGATATCACCCTGGGTCAACACACCTGAATCACGTGATTAGTTCGTTACCTGGAGAACTTCAGGATATGTTGAGGAGGTCATTTAGCCATTTGAATCAGCTGTGTTGGCTCAAACACATCTAAAACCTGCAGGACACCGGCCCTCGAGGCCTGGAGTTGCCCAACCATGCCGTAAGTGCTTCATTGTGGATAAATCTACTGGATGCATATGATTGGTTGTTTATACTCTTATTGTATTTAAAGTACTGTCTGCAACATTTTGTTAAATCTGATGAACCAACACACCAAAATGTGTTGGTCAGGTAATAAAGGTGTTCTTTACATTACAAGGGTTGGTGGAGCTTTAGACTCATGCGCTTCTCCATGCAACTTGGAAATGGGTGAAGTTTTACCAGAAATCTCCACTTTGTTTTCCTGTACCAATTACTCAAGAAGAATTCCTGTTTTATGTTATCTCACATACCACAAAACAGGGATGTTAATTATTTACTGGATCCTTCCATCTATTGACAATCAAAACTTAAAATCATTTCAATCTACTCACAAGTCTGTCTGTTCAAGGCTACAGGTTCAGCTTTTATAAACAATTTATTTATGCTTTATTCTCAGGACTGACCCGAAGCTCAATTTAAGTGTAACGGCAATTGTCTGTTGTGTGTTATCCATTCACAGGAAGGATATCATCAAGAAATAAAATCATAAAAAAACGTGTGACTCAAACCTTACTGTATCTCTACTTTCCACTTTGGGATAAATAAATCAAACAGTAAATGCTAAAATGCCATGAGGCTAGTTTTTGGCATCTGCCTTCCATGACCGTACTGTTTAGACTGGTGTAACTGCTGGTGGATCATCGCCTCTTCAGTGACTGTGCCACAGAAAACACAAACACTCGTGGCTTTGTTGTTTAAAATAGAGTGTGTGTGTATGTTTGTGTAGGCATGTGTGTGAGATTCTTACTTAAGTCCACTTAACATGTCAGTGGCTTAAATGGAGGGTGTGAGTGTTTCCAGGTTGTAGGCTTCCCACTGTTGACTTCGACAAAGTGTGCGTTTCTGTCTGTGCAGTATGAGTTGAGGTCAAGAGGGTCCTGCTCTCCTTCTCCTCTCCTGTCAGCTTTACAGAGCTCTGCAGAGCGCTTGCACAGATTTTGTTTGGGTGATCCATACACAGATGTTGACACTGTGGTGTAAACACAGCTAAAACCGAGGATCAAGATCAGGTCCTGTGATGGAGACGAGCTGGTGAGCTGTGAGAGACTTTGTGTGCTTCAGTTAAAACTGAGTGTACAGACATGCTTCACATTTGTAGCTAAACCAATTCACACCTGGGAGCTACTATACTGTGGCCAAATGAGCCACTCCACTCCACAGTTTTTGAACTTTAAGTGCCTTGGTCAAGGGGAAATGGACCTTAGCTATTAAAAAAGTCAGAGGGCAACATACTGAGTCAGCAGATCCCCACCACGGGTTCTATAAGCTTCTATAAACTTCTATAAACTCATAGTTTGGTGTCGTAATAACAATTTTAGATAGTTGTTTTAGTGCTTGTGGTATTTTTGAGTTGTAGCTCCAAACTTAATTTTGTTGTCTTGTTGGTAGAGACACTGGGTTTTAGTTCTTCTGATGTTACTGAGTTTGGTGAGTCTAGTGGTGAGTTTTTATTCCATTTGTTGGGTTTTAGTTCCAGGTTTGAGTTTACCTTGAGCACGTCTCCCTCTTGTCCTGCTTTGCCTTATTTTTGCATTAGTGCCTTAGGGTAAATAATTGGTATTTGTAATATTTAAAAAAAAAAGATTCTTGCTGAAGCATAAACTGTCTGATAGAATACAGAGAGATCTATCAGAAAATTACACAACTGCTTACTTGTGCTATAACTGTAATAAAGACTTGCCTAATAATTGTATTCTGCAAATTGCAAGTGTTACTGTCTTACTTACTAGGTCTTATGTTACTAGGTCTTATTTAATATACATGACATTGCTACTCTAAATATTGGCTCTATTTGGAATAAAAGAGATGACTATACAGATATGCTTAAGAGTGAACCTACCTAGAAATTAAGTTTATAAGTTAGAGCCAGTCTTTGCTTGTGATGCAAGAATAAAAACAATAAAAATAAATACACTAATTGCTTAGGCTTCATTCTCACAGGCCAAAAGACAGCAACCCTGTAACAACCTTCGTTCATCATAAAAAAAAAGGATATTTCACAGTGGTCGCTGGAGGTTTTTCTGCAAACACTTGCTAAATAACCACCCAGCATTAGTGAAACTGTGAGAAGTTACTTCAAAGTAAAGGTTGTGCCTTACCCTGAAGCCAACAAAAGGCGAATTCAAAGATGTTTTGATACACTACTGTTTACTTCTTTGTACTTGGTTTCACCTACAGCAGTTCCTACGGCCCCCAAAAATCAACCACTCACCAACCAAACAGGAATATGTATTTTTCCATGACAGGGGATGGTTACCAGTCGGTCACTGACCTGTGTAACTGAGGCTTTAGCATTTTCACAGCAACGATCAGTAACCACTCATAAATATATACTCATTTTTCCTTGCTGTGCCTTCCAGTGGTTCCCAACTGTTTAGGATAGGCCTGTCTTGCTTAGGGTCTTCAAATTAGGTTTCAAAGGCTGTGTCATTTTAGCTTCTATTTTCAAACTTTCCCTTTGATATTTATAGTGGTTGTATGTACAAAACTTTCCTATGGATTAAGCCATTAAGGCATGTGTGTGTTTCATGTTACTTCTAAACACATTCTTTTATTTATATTATTTGAACATCTGATTGCTTTTGGTAGAAACCTAAGATCAGTCAATGACTCTTGAATCACAGTGCATAAAAACCCCAAATTGAGTAAGTACAATAAACTGGAATTTGAAAAAAAGAGTCATTTGCTTCGAACCATCTCAAAAAGATGTACTATTTGATTAGTGTATATATATCGTGATTAGCATGTTTGCAATGTTGTAGCTGTGATGTTCTAAAGACTTTAAAACTGAATTGTTGCACATTAACCTATAACAATAAAACTACAAACCCTATAAAACTAAATTTAATCAACAATTTCCTTCACAGTTTCTCATTAATGTCTCTAATGGATGGACGGGTAGTCGGGTTATTATGTAGGAGATTCTTAATTTTGAGTTATTCCCACAGGGCTCTGACTAACTGAAATTAATGTCTGAACAAATCTTTTTGAATCAGAGGTGTTTACCATTATTTGACTCATCATCATATTGCTGAGAACTAGGTCTTCGTATTTTTGTTTGCCTTGCCCTCTTGGTGATTTTGCACTGCCAACTGTCTGTCTCTCCTGAGACTGTAGTCAGTTCTGTGAAGTTCAAATTTTGATCTTGTCTTTGTCAACATAGGTCAGGTGTGGGTTGTCTTCATCCATGATTTACAGAGTGCTGTATGGGTTTCAGCAGTTAGTCCATTTACATGTTTACATGGTTGGGTCTCTGCCTCTCAGTCCCTAGTTTGTGCTCACTCAACCCAAGGTGTGGCCACCTCATGGGCCCTTTCTGTAATTTGTGCAGATGTGACATGGTCATTTGTGTCCCCCTTTTCCAGACTCCACTCACTTAATACTGCAGTCAGCCTGTCTTTTGGAGAGCAGGTGCTGGTGCGTCTTGATGGAATCCAACTGGGCAATATCTTCAGTCTTTTCAGAGCAGTCATCCCATTCAGATTTTGTCCTGGCATCATGCAGGATCTTCACTGGCTCCAGCCTTGCATTTTTTAGGCTGACAACCCTTCAGCCCTACTGGGCTGCACCTGAGGTGTGCAACGCATACATATGGAATATTCGCGCCTATCCGAATACCGTATTCGGGTTCGCCTCCACCCCTAGTGCATATGTGCTTTATAAGTGATGGGGTGTGGCAGTCAAACTGCAGTGTCTTAAAGAAGTATCCACAGGCCATGGATATGTGACAGAGAGACAGTTTCTCATTCAGAGAAGCACTTTCACCTCTTTTTTCAAACAAGACTCATGAAGACAAGATAAAGATTGGAACCTTACAGGAATGACCACAGCCTGAGGAGAAAGAACAAAGACAATGAGAATAAGCAGCAGTGGTACATAAATGGTCCTCAACAATATGACACTGGGCCTCAAGAGGCGATAGGTTTTCACCAGAACTCTGCAGCTGACTTTCTGTTTCTAATTTCACCATCTCACTGTTTCATTTACAAGTGCTGCTATTGCGAAATGAGAATAGCAGACATTACCACACTTTCCTCAAACAAAAGAAACTGGTGAGCACTGACACTGCTTTATGGCATAAAAGTTATGATAGCGATCTCAGTCCAACAGTGCATCCTCAAGAAGAGAAAAAAAGGGTTATTTTTGTCCTGTTTATGCTGTACATAAACTTTTATGTGTTTTTATTTGTATTGGTAACACATAAAATTATCACAGATGACCCTACACATGCATGCATGAAAAATCTGCTTAGCTGCAGTGTGAGAGTGTGCGTGTGTTCAAGCTATGCGGAGTCTGCTTGAAACACTCCTCATAGCTTTGATGCTTTGCTGGCAGGAGGGATAAAGCCTGTTCTTGGACAACAGAGGACGAGGGGAGGCAGGCGGCCAGAGAAAAAGTTCTGGAAATAGCCTGATGTTTCAAAATTTCCCCACCGCCTCTGCTGCTCTGCTTTAGGGATTGTTAAGTGAAAGAGGAGAACGTGGAGTAGGTGGGTAAGATAAGAAAAATGTGACAGCTCCTGAGTGACTGGCTGAGTAGGAGTGTGAGATTTGTGAAGAAAGAAAGAAAGAAAGAAAGAAAGAAAGAAAGAAAGAAAGGATAGTACTGTGTGTACAAAGGAAAGTGTGTTTCAACAGTCTTCATCGCCTTTATAGAACTTAACATACGTGTTTACAGATTCTAGTATACCTGTTCTTTAGGCAAACTTGTGTAATTTGCAAAACCACTCAACTTGCTTATAAATAATCAGACACGTAGGTTTGCGCTTGTTTCTGAGATTGCACTAGGTTCCCAGATCACAGTCCACAAACAGAATCAATATGCTGTAATTTTAAACCATGATACAATGATACAACAATGATAATTTCAAATGTAAACATAATTGGACATTACCCAATAAGCAGCACCCAATAAACTCTTGCATCTGATTTTTGTACAGTCCGTTTCCTTTTCTCTTTCTCTGTGGATTTGTGCTTGTTGTTACCAGAGTGTTCACTTCAAGTATCTGAGTATCAACCTAATTCAATTCCGCTTACTCCTTTTCTCTAAGGGCACAGGGGTAGGTACATCTCTTCTGCTTTTCCATGCTGTCAAACATAATTCTGTTATCATCACTCTTCCACAGTAATTTTCTTTCCTGAGCAAATCATCCTGTACTTCTGTACTTCATACTGTATTCCATGCGCTTTCAATCTTAGGGTTACTCTATCATTCTGCTTTTCATCCCACCTCCATCCTATCTCCACCTTATCCTTATCAGTTAGAGGGGGAGTCCCCTCCTACTTTATGAAACTCTGCTTTGTTATGCACTTTCATAAATAATTTATTTTTTATTGTCTGCATTTATTGTCTGTATGGATTTATACTGTACTGACTTAGAAGTCACTTAGCTTAATTAGCACAAATAAAGAAATGGAGAAGAAAAACCAGGCTAGCTTTGTACAAAGGTAGCAACGCCTTTTTGGATAAGTTTGTAGAGCTCAGTAATTGTTACATTGTGTTCCATTTAGTCAATCAATTCAGAATCAGAACCATGAAAGATACACATTGTGCAGAAATATGTGCCAAACTATTTCTTGGCTGACTAAGCTAAACAAATTAGTTATACAGACCCAGAATGTTCTCTGTGCACTTTAATTGCTCATTTCACTAATTAAAATTGAATTACTTGCATTTTAGATTTGACAGCAGTGGTAGGAGAATCATGGACAAGAAAAGTAATGATGATTGCGAACGTTGGAAAATGCATCATCCTCTGTACAAGCTTTTATCTGTGCAAATTTGAAAATATACAATCGGTATGAATAAACATATGTATATATATATATATATATATATATATATATATTAGGGGTGCAACGATATTCGTATCGATATTGAACCGTTCGATACAGTGCTTTCGGTTCGGTACGCATATGTATCGAACAATACAACATTTGTAATTTATTTTATCAATTTCCTTCTGACGATGCTGTCTGTGTTGAGCGCTCAGTGAATCTGGTTCGACTACTCCGCCTAGGCTGCACTGTCGAGCGCAGATCCACTGAGCGCTCAACACAGACAGCATAGTCAGAAGGAAGAGCGCAGGGCAAGCTAGCGAGACAGAAGTTAAGCTCTCCTTGCAACAGGCAAATTGAACCTCATTCAGATCTGGCGTTTGGAATTATTTTGGTTTTCATGTGACGTATGACCCTGAAGGTAAGCGAGTCATGGACTAAAGTAAAACAGTATGTTGGATGTGCCATGCAATGCTCAATTACATTGGTGTGAACTAGTGTGTTAGCGCAGTTAGCTCGTTAACGTGTTGGCCGTCTAGCCCCATGCACGGGCGATCGGCGGTAGCTCGTTAACGGAGATTTGCCGTGTTGTGGCGTTAAGGTCATTTCAACGAGATTAACCTGAAAGCACTAGTGGGAACACAACGAATATGACTGCACATTTACGCCGACATCATCCTAGTGCAAAGACAAGTGGAAGCAGACAAAAAAAAGCAAGCATGCTACTAACTTTAGCCGAGTCATTTAGACAGCTGTTAGCACATGATTCTCCTTATGCTGCTGAGAATATAGCCCAGAAGAAGCGGATCTTTTCCAAAGATGAGTGATTCCTCAATCAGATACAGGGCTTGCAATATCGCTAGCCCGACGTCCCGGAGCTAGCGATTTTTTCAGTCGGGCTACCAAAATCTATCTCTCCCTGCCCGTCGGGCTATTGTAGGAAAAATATATGTCAATGCTTTTGCATTCTTTCAGAAATGTAGCTGGGTAATTATGTCATTGGCATCGGTGAGCCACTGTCAATATGTGACATATTGAAATCGCGTTTGAATTTGCGCTTGTTTTTTTGCTTTCACTTTGCAATCGTGCGAACTGTGTATAGAGAGCGACAGCACTGATCTGTGAGTGATGATAATTTGTGCACCAATTCCTCTGACATCGTCTTATTAATCGTTAGCTTACTATGCAAACATGACAAGTGAAATCTCCCGCAGCAAGCTTAAACATGTGAGAGGTTGATCGCGCAGAGAATCGCTGAGCTTATGTGAGTGCGTGTGTAAAAGCATTTCAGTTCTGCTGAGCCAAATAAGACAGGTCAGGGTGAAGAAGTGACAGCCAAAGAAAAGCTTACCACAAAACGGAGAAGTTATGACAAATCAGACTATAAGGCAAAAAGAAAGTGCAGCTTTATGGTTTCATGGACAAAAGAATTTCTGTGGCTGCAATATGATGAGCTAAATAACCAGGGCTGCACATAAGTGGTCCGCAGGTGCGCATTCGCTGTCAAAATAAAAAACACGCACAAGGGTTAGGGTTAAATTTAAAAACTGTACTTTTGAGTTAAAATATATATTTATAATTTTAATAAATGACAAATTAAAAATGCATGAACATTTTTTTGTATCGAAAAAATATCGAACCGTGACACCAAAGTATCGAACCGAACCGAACCGTGAATTTTGTGTATCGTTGCACCCCTAATATATATATATATATATCTATATACTATATATATATATATATATATATATATATATATATATATATATATATATATAATAATATATATATATATATATATATATTAGGGTCCTGCGCTCTTCTGGACTGAGATCTCCGCTGTTGTGCTGGAGCCATTCGCCTAGCTTGGGAGTCACCGCACCTAGTGCTCCGATCCTATTCATGTAACCCCCTTCCACCAGGGTTACTTGCATAGTAGCATTCCAACAACGCCCTGTTTTCGTCCCTTGCCCACCGATGCCTTCTTGTTCCAGTAGCCTACTTCCTCGTCAGGGTGCCCTGGTTCCTTAACACCTGACGTGGACCTTGTTGATCCGGGCGACGTCCGAGCCGGCATGCCTTCATATTTATCTCGCTCATGTCTGCTGTAGGCTTGCTTAGCATAGGGGATCTAGCCTTAGGACCCTTACTGGATATATATATACCTCACACACATATATGTATATGTGTGTGAGGTACACAAAAAGAAAACAGCTATTCTAAATGTGCATAGAGATGTGGAAAAGACAGACAAATAGCAAATGAGAGAGGAGAAAAAATGTGCTGCATAGTAGAAACAGAGGGAGGTTTATTTCCCTTGTGTTGTTACAGCTGTGGTCAAGCAGAAAGCGAGTCATTACCACATATTAACATCTTGCTGCACCGGACCTCTATATGCTAGAGGTTCTGATGAGCATGACAGCTCATGAGGAAAGAAACACACTGTTTACAGTTTGTTTATGCAGTGCACATTCCACTGTCCCTGCAGTGGAAGGCTTTGGCTTTGTAAATTGAGTGTGCAGAGGATACATGTTAATTACTCACTGTGATGACAGAAAGCAAGATGGAAAGCAAGCGATAATAACAGTAATAAGGGAAAGACAGAAGGAAGGAAAGTTTTAAGTCGGTATGAACCCCACCACCCCCACGACCTGTAAACCTGATGAAAAGCTGTCCTGTCCATTTACACTCAAATCAGTCTCAGCTCACACTGCAAGGACTGTTGCCAAATGCTGCTTTGGACTTGGATAAAGGTTTTGTGGCGCAATCAAGAGATGTGAATGTGAGATTTGTTTGGACGTTTGTCTCAGGTCAACTCTTTGGACATGTAGTACCTTTCCACTTTTGGAAAGCAACTGGAGATTTAGCACATGCTGCTATTTTTCTCAGATTTTTTTCCTTAGCATGCACAATGCTGACTCTTGTGTATTTTGTTTCTCCAAAAGGCCTGCTGCTTCACGCATCATTATACTTACAAGACTCAGTTGATCTTGTTTAAGAAACAGTTGTGCGTGATAAAGATTTCCAGATGAAATAGTAATCTTTTTTTTTCTTAAAGTGGAACTGCTACACAGATTTCCAGCGTATTTTCATTCTTGACTCTACATGAGTCCTTTTTTGAGGCTCAACATATTAGTATACTGAGCCTTGATGAAACCCCTCGGTTTATTCACTACCTAATAAAGACTATTTTAGTACTGTTTCTTTAAGGCCCTTTCTCTTAACTTTCATTCTGATTGGCCCTTGGCTTTGCAAACGTAACAATGGTTATGCTGGTGGCAACAATGGTTCAAATTCATTCATATATGTTGAAGTCCGCAGCATAGTGGCATGGTGGTTGGCGCTGTTGCCTCAAAGCAGGAAAGACTTGAGTTCAGTTCCACCATCAGGCTGGGGACTTTCTGTGTGGAGTTTGCATGTTCTCCCCGTGTTTGCGTGGGCTCGCTTTGGGTACTCTGACTTTCTCCCACAGTCCAAAGACATGAAGTTAATTAGGTTAGTTAATTGGAAACTCTAAATTGCCCATAGGTGTGATTGGTTGTCTCTGTCTGTGTATTAGTCCTGTGACAGACTGATGACCTGTCCAGTGTGTGCCCTTCCTCTCACCCTAAGACAGCTGGGATAGGCTCAAGCCCCTCTGCAACCCTCAAAGAGGATAAGTGGAAGCGAATGAATGACAGTAAGTAAAGAAAAAGCTTAAGGGATTCATTTTAACTATAGAAGATCATATAGAAAGATAGATAGGGTGAAACCTGTTTTTTCACAATTAATGAATATACAGTCTTCACAGAGATAGCTTAGCACACTGCCTGTTTCTGTAGTGACCAAACCAAACAGATTTACTGCCCACCTTTTTCTCCTGTTTGTGGGATAAATATTCCTCCTTCCTCTTTCCAGTAATCTGTAAACAGTGAGTGAAAACAGTTCTCACAGCTTTAAACCAGAGCCCAGTACGCTGAAGAGTTTATGACACCTCTCTTCTGTTTACCAAGCTATCCTCCTGTTTGCTGAAACCACTTAATCCAGGTTTCATTTGATGCCAGACCACACACAGGTGGGATTCATTTTATGATTCACTTCTTAGGATTTGCAGGTGTTTGCTCTGTGCACAATTTGGCATGCAGGTAAACAGGAGGAAGCTGGCTGGTTCATCAACATGTGGGACTGTCAAAGTTGGAAAGAGGAACTACTAAAAAGTGCTTTGTGTTTGAAATGAGCCTACAATAATACATTGTCCAACAATCACACAACCCCTCATGAACAACTACTTGGCAACATTGGGGAAAAAAATCCCAATTTTTTTAGGAACAAGCCTCTCCACTTGGCAGGGAGCACTGACAGAGCCGTACAAAACGACCTCCAGTGATGGTGGCGTGAAGGCCCGTCCTCCTTTAGTGGGAAGTGTGCTCACAGTTGACTGATATTTGCCAGAGAGCACCTGACAACTGGCAGCACCAAAACTGGTGCCCTGTTCTCTTCACAGTTGAAAGGAGGCTCTCACAAAGCACATGTGACAGACATGAAACAGTCTGGAGGGGCAAACGTTATGCTTCCTGCAGCATCGTGCAGCATGACCCCTTTGGCACTGGGTCACTGATGGTCTGCGGAGGAGTATATTTGGAGGGTCACACAGACCTCCACGTGTTAGCCTAGGGAAGATAATAAATAAAATTGAAAAAAAATTGACCCACTCTCAGATTTTATGGCCTTGTAGACAAAGGCATTGATTCTAGTGACTTGCCTTTACGTTCCCCACATCTGAATCCAACTGAAACCCTCTGGGCCATAAACATTACTCAGCCTCATTGTGACACAAGTTGGATCAGACTTTTAACTCGATTTTTAACTTCACTGGATTTTAACAAAGTCATTAACCATCAAAGGGATGATGATTTTGTGATTCATGGATCATCTCAGCAAATTTCACAATGTATAATTTAACTGGAAAACCAGAAGGGATCAGAATGTGTCCTATGCCCTAAAACTATAAATACATTTCTTTAATATATGGCTTTTATTTCATTTTTTGTTCATGTGCATGTGTGTGAGTGTGTGCCTTCATGCCTTTCCACTCCAAAATGTGTGTAGACCTTAAAAAAGACCAAGCATTTCTCATAAGTTTCAACTAATTTAGAGGTTGGTTTCAGTATTTCCTGGAATATATATAAAAAGACATGACCTCGCTCTGCCTGTGAACTCCTGGTGAACTGCGATATCCTCTGGGACTGGCTATGAGCATACTGGACCACGTGGTGAATGACTTGTAATGACAACATTTCATTATTCATTATAATGGAGTGCAGATTAAACATTGAATATACGTTTTTTTCCCCTCAGTTAGTTAAATTTCCTGAAAATTAGAGGGAACAGAGACATTTGTTGTAATAAACGCACTTATGTGCATGTATGTGAAAGACCTTCTGTCGGCCCATTGGTTTTACTCTTAGATACTAACTCCTGCCAGATGTGACCGTTGGCCTTCAGCACTGTTCATCTCGCTCTTTCTTTCGTTCTACCCATCTTTCTTCCCTTCTTTGACAAACCCTCTTTGACTTTCACTCTCTCATCACTTTTCCCCCCATATTAACCTTTCTTGCCAAGTTCAATCATCCTCAAAAGTTTCATGACAGACAGAAAGTGTGACATACAATATAGGGGCCAATACATACATTTACCCCACATAATAGTCTGTATGTCATAGCTCAGTCATAGATAGTGACAGAAATGTGTGTGTAAATCAGCTGTGTGTGTTTGTTTTTGTGTGCGGTGTTGGGGTGTTTACACTTGGCATTCTCATGGTAACATACATGTTGACTCACTCTCTATCAACTGGCAGGAACAGACACGCTGCTACTCACTTACAAGCAGTGTATTTGTACAAATCTATGTGTAAATCATGTATATGCACACTTGCCATAGGAACTAACTTGCCAGTTAGTTAAAAATAAGCATTAAATTTATATATTTTGGTTTTTTTCAACAATTTCAGAGCAAAATAAAAAGAGGATTCCTCTAGTGTTAGGCATTGCTGGAATGCCAAAACACTATTGAAGCAACAGGCTGCACCTATGTGTGCATCAAGGCTTCATTTAGTATATGAACTGTAAAAATTACCACTCAATTAATGTTCAGTTTCTGTGACTGAGTTGCCAGATTCTCAACTTTGTGGCCAGGAAGTACCCACCACTTTTGGCCTCGAGATGCACAACCAAATGGGGAACTTCACGGGATGACTCCAATTCAGGCCAGCCAAGACTTACTTTAGTGCCTCTAACGATGAGTAGTTGAATATCAAATGACAAACTTAATAATTTATTAGGAAAAAAAGTCTTTCATTTTGTTCATTTAAGTTCTTTAAATCTTTAAAGCCTCTAATATATATAATAATATATATTATTTTCTAAAGTAAATAACACACTTTAAAATGTACATTGTGCTTGTTGCTTCTGGAAAATCCAGATGAGAAGCTGGTTTTGGATAACTGATCAGACAGGACGCAGGCATGCAGATCAGTTTCCTGCTGCTTTGAGAAGCAGACTGCACGGCTTAAAATTCTTATGTTTTCATTTTCTTGCCAAGTTGTCTAACTTCACCACTTTTTTGACTTCACCTGGAGGAACATGTGTTTCCAGAATGTTCTCGGGCAAATATTAGTAAATGAGGGCCTTTATATGTCTGTTTACACATTTGTTCTGTTTGTGTGTAAGGTTTATCAGAACACAGAATCTAAACACGTCCATGTCATGAGAACTGCGTGGAGCTGCTGATGCAAAATGTTCAGTATTCGGTGAAGTGATGGTTTGTTTTGATTTTATTTGAAATGGGATTTTCAATGGATTACATTATTCTTTCAGGGCAAATTACAAAATAAAAGTGTTTCTAAACAATAGGAAATGCTCATTCAAATATGACAAAAGCCAGTCAAAGAAGGAAACCTCAGTTTATATACATCCAATATTCACTTTGTATATACAAAGTTTTGCAGCTGTTTGTGAGATTAAGAAGTTTTACGCATGAGTCAGGTTTTCTTTTGAAATACTAATCAGCTTCCAGCTACTCCATCCTTTGTGGAAGTTTTGCAGACTAACATTTTGCATATGATCCATCTTTCTTTGGTACGTGTGTGTGTGTGTGTGTGTGTGTGTGTGTGTGTGTGTGTGTGTGTGTG
>NW_024582614.1:793013-806928 GCF_018398535.1 Haplochromis burtoni | reverse complement strand
CTTTTCCCTAATTTAGAAATAAATTCTTTAAAATCAGACAGTGTGATTTTCTGGATTTTTTTTCTCATTTTGTATCTTATAGTTGAGGTATAACTATGAGAAACACTACAGGCCTCTCTCATCTTTTTAAGTAGGAGAACTTGCACACTTGGTGGCTGACTAAATACTTTTTTGCCCCACTGTAGAAACAAAACCTTGCTGTTACAGCAGCCATGAAATAGACAAACTGGTGCTTAGCTTTGATTAGCTTCCTTCTCGCTATGTTAGCTCTGTTGCTAGCTACTGCTACTATCAAGTGGCAAAGCAAACACCGAAAAATCTAGGAGTGAAGAAAATGAATAGGCTGGTGTACTGGTTGATTGTCATCAATATCTGATCTAGTTGGGTCAGCCGTGGACCAATGTCCGATCCAAACATTGGATCAGTGCATCCTGATTTGCAATAACAATAGCACCAAATCACAACAACAGATGTTTTTAAGGACTGGGCAAATAGTCCTGTAAACCAGGAGGGTTTCGGGGGAGTCACATCAAAGTCTAGCTCATGCCTGTACAGTTGAAGCAGTGACTCTGTGTAACCTTATTTGACAGAAATTCCTGCATTGTGGTGTTATTTCTGACCTTGTTTGATGAACAAAAAAGTGTATTATACACTTATTATACAAAGCCCAAGGTTTGTTTGGGGAAAGATATGTCATATAGGTTATTGTGTAGCTGTGGTTTCTGTGCTGTAGAGTTCCCGAGAATGTAATTGTTTAACTAAACAGATGAAGAAATGCACTTGCTATTTTCCTGGGAAAGTCTCTATCTCCTCTAAAAATACACACCATCTGCTTCAAGAATTAAGACAAAATCAGCCGAGCTAGCATGCCATCACACCAATACCAACAGATCAGCAAGTTTTTTGGTACCATAGTTATGTAATATACTGTAGGCCAAAGTCCCCAGTGTCAGTCAGTGGTCTCCTTTGCAAAGAGCTGAAAGACCTCTAATGACTTTAATTCATTTAATTTCCATTTGGATCTTGTTGAGGTTTTGTTTGCTGGAATCAAACGTGAGAATGCCCTTTCTTTCTCTTCAACTTCTATTATTTGACTCTCTTCTGTGCTTTTCCTCCTCCCTGCCTTTAGTGGGTTTCCTCTTAATTTTAAATAGTTTGCTTGGCTATTGTTTTTCTCATGGTGCTTGGGAAGTAGAAAATGTAATGAAGTGTAACATTTTTAATTACCAAGGAGCTCAAAATTATAAATTTGTATGTCTGGCATAATCACGGCCCTACTTCTTAATTTACACTGAAAGTCAAGTTCATAAGCTTGAAAAAATAAGCACAGTATGTTTGTGTTATTCGAGTTGTCATTTTGTTTCTTTTTTCTTTTTTTTTTCCTTTTGGCTTTTGTGCATGAGTCCTGGATCGACCTCTGCCTGGGGCTTTCATTGCCCTCATTTGAAAACCTCCAACTGTTGAAAGCTCTGAATTGCAGAAACCAGTTGTTGCCCTACGAGACAGGGTTTGAACTTAAAACAGACCCCCAAGTCTTGGCCTTCTTCACATTTGGATAACCTTGTGTTCCCTACCACCTCTGTGTAGTGATGCATTTTAAACTGAAATGTGCACTGGAACCAGTGTAATTCAGTTCAGTTGATTTTATTTATATAGCAAAAACAGAAAAATCCAAAACAATCAGATGTCCCCCCCCCTTATGAGCAAGCACTTTGGCAACAGTGTGAAGGAAAAACTCATTTAACAGGAAGAGCTCCTTGTATGTGACAAGAAGGATTTTAAAACAATGAAGAGAAGCCAGTAGAAACATGCTCTCTTTTAACTCTCCTTTAAGTATTTTTCCTGAAGCATTTCGGATTAGCTGTAGGCTATCCATCTTACTACACTTATCCAAGGTAACCACTTAGAACCTTAGCAGGGTTCAAGAACTTCTTTCCAAGTACGCAGCTCTCACCCCAACTGCAAAAGGGTGAGGATTTTATTCATAGTCATTATAGGTACTGTATGGGTGGAAGTGGAAATTCTTGGCCTAACATTCTCTGCCATTTATGGTTTTAGCAAGTTTTTGTCCAGCCTTTTGGAACTCTCTGATCGTGTATAATACATGGGCAGAAGGTTTGAGGTCACCCCAGTCACACAACCTAGAGACCAGTCAGCGACCCCCTGGCAACCACAAGTCACTAGGAAAAAAATGTATTTCCCAACTGGTTTGCGAGTGGTTGCTTGAGGTTGATGGCTGTTGCTAGGTGAAACTGGCTGCAAAGAAGATACTGCTCAGAGACTAATTGGCAAGTCTTTGCAGTTATTCATTGTATTGTGACCAAAGCAATTACAGAGAGGTTTTGTTACCACACCGTATACTTCTTTGAAGCCAATTTCCCAGCAACTGCCATCAGGTTGAGGAATAGACCTGAATTCGTCTGGTCAGTGGTTGCCATGGGGTTGCCAGTGAGTATAAGTAAGGCTTTAAGGGTATCTTCAAACTGCTGTAAGTAGATAAAATTGCTTGTGAATTTTATTTAATGATTGCCTCTGGGGATTTTAAGAGCTATAAAACAAAATGCTTCTTAAAAAATTGGCATCCTTAGCTCTAAGATGTAAAATGAATGAATCTCTTCCAAGGTCTTCATCATTAATAACTTGCATTTATTCTATATTTGTAAAACATTCCTGATGTTCAGATGTTCTTGATGATATTGCTGCTCACTTCCATGCCACAATACAGGTAATCTATAACTTACTCATCTTTGTGATGACCAGATAGCTTATCTTCTACTTTAAGACCAGCTTTGTTTCTCCCACCACTTTCTCCGTAAACATCAGCAATTAAATTTAAGACATCTAGCAGTACTACAGTGATTTAGCAGTTTGAGACCAGTGGTCTATTTGGGGCTCTGTGCCAACAGCTGAAAGACAACACTGGTGAGAAAGCAGCTCTGGCACAGCCACTGTATCAGCAGAGGAGACCACCGGGCTCAGCCAGACCGCCCACTCTCATACGAACAGGTATTTTTAGCAGCTTAGGGAGAAGTACAGCCGGGATCTTACCTTAGCATGCTTGATTGCTCAGTGTTGTTCCCTGGCTTGATCCGTCCCCGATCTCTTTATGCACACACTGAATCCAAGCACTAACTTTGAACCTGTGTAACTTGCCTATCTTGATTTATTAATCAAAAACACATTTGTAAGATTCCAGCAACATTAAACTGAAGCGTCTTGCTGGTGGTAAAATTCATGATCGATATTTGTATTGGCTACTAGTATATCAGAGATTCATTGGAGACATAGATTTTGAATTCTTCCAAAACCACATTTTTCTTCTTCTGACACAACAGATTACGCTTAATTAGATAAAGGAAAGGCCAGATGTTACTAGGGATACATGTCCTGTTTTTGCTAGGTGCAAATACAGTTCAAATATACCACAAAAATCTCCCTGAATGTTTTTATAGCTTTACATCTACTGTAAAGTCCCAAGACTGAAGGTGGTTTCCACTTAATGAAATGCCAAACACTCTGTGATGCCACACTGCCAGTATTTAGTTTTCAGTTGTACTTGTACCAACAGATGTCTGGGGAAAGTAGATCCCAAGTAGATCCATGAGACATAATGTTATTCATATGCATCACCACACACATATAAACTCTGCAACTCATTTTCCTCCCAATCTTTTCCAATGAAAACAAGGCCAGGCTTTGGCTCACTCCTTCCTGCCTGCTCCTCTCTCACTTCATCTCCACCTTTTGGGACTTTCCCTCATCCTCTTCTTTACTCCTGAATGTTGTCCAGGTTTATGATAAATCTCCTCTCTGGATTTGGGAGCCCCTTCCACCCACCCACGCAATCCTCTCCACCCAGTTTTCCCATACTTTCCGCTGTTTTTCCCTCACTGATCTATGAACAATGCCAACAGATGAATTACTCAGTGTGACACAAGTTTATTTAAAAGTGATGCGAGTGTTACCAAGTTTTGGTTCTAGTATATCACACAGATTTTATTTTTTAATGGCGAGAGTTTGTGTATTTAACTCTGGCTAACATTCAGCTCACTAATGGTAACAAGTCTTTGCATGTGGCCCAGCCCAATATGTGTTTGAAAGGTTTTAATTCGCATTTTGAAAAAAGAATGAAGGCACAAATAAATAAAATGCCACTGACTGACTTCTTAAGAGATCAACAGCTTGATTCTGATTTGAACTGCACAACAGTCAGCTCACTTCTTTTCCTGCTGCTCAGCTGGCAACATGGGTTTCATGTTCCAAAAGCAATAAAGGTTTTGGAGAAATTTAGGCACTTTCCAGTGGTTTGCGTCTTGGCCCTTTAGACGATCCCACTTTTAGCTACTGGACTGAGAGAAGCACTTAACCTGTCTGGCTCAGTAAATATCCAAGTGTTTCCTCCATGGACCGTGTCATATCAATAGGAAGCCGAAGGTCACCCTGAGGTCTCCTGCAAGACAAATAAACTGTGTTTAGACTTTATTATTCAGAAAAATTGCTTGGTACCTCAAAGATGCCTAACATGTTACTGTATTAGTCATTTGAACTACTGTACTCCATGTTGGCATGAAATTAGGCAGTGTATGTAAACACAATGAGAAGATCTTTTTTAAAAAAATATGTATATAATTTTTAGGGGGTTGGGCAATAAGGAAAGAAATCTGATCAAGCTTGCACACAACAATCACCTAATGGGTCTTAACCCGAAGTGTCTTTAATTGTCATTTGTATCATCACTGCTACATCACTGATGCTGTGGCTAACGAATGAAAATACTAGATAAAGACTAATGTCCTCTTGGCCTGACCTTTTTTTTTTTTGAGGGATCATTACTCTTTCTTACCAGTGTCACACAGCTGAAGTCTTATCAGTCATAATGTGAATGGGGTGATGAGTTGGAGCCAGTTGGAACTTGGCTCAGAGATGAATGTGGCTTACTCTCAGTATCATGGGGATTTACAAGTGTGCAAAGTGTGCGGTTGTATTAGCCATGGGGACCTAAATCTGTTTATACAGTCAAATTGTAAGAACACTGAAAGTCCTGATTATGTAGATAACTAAAGTTTAGAGTGGATATGTGTTTTAAGGTCAGAGTAGGGTTGGGCTTAGGATAAATATCCAGGAAGTGTTAAGTGACTAAGTCGATTTCATGTCCTAGTAACTGATGGGAATGTTGCTATCTGTCTGTGTGTGGTATTAGGGTTAAAGGGAGACAACGATTAGCGACACTTGTCCTCCTCTTGCCTCCCCTCTGGCTGCCGAGGATCTCCCTATTTCTGGCTCCATCCCAGCCAGATCGTGGGAAGATACCCCTGACTGAAAAGAAAGATAAACAGATAAATAAAACAAGATAAGATAGTAGAGTAAACCAATTCAAACACAGCAAAATGCAGCAAACCATCCAATCACAACCAACTCCACATTTAGATTCAGATAAAGAAGGGTCAGATGGAGGGGCCTTATAGTAGGAATACGAGGAAAAAGTCAATAGTGAGATTTATATCAACTGTCAAAGACTTTTTTGAAGGCCTTGCTTGTTTTCTTTTAAATGAATAGCAGTATGGATTCTTTAACAAGCATCCCGCTTCCCTTGCCCACACACACACGCACTATAGGGAATAATGCATTCAGCTGAGAGTCAAGAGGAAATGCAGGAAGAAGTTTCTCTAGTACTTGGTTTCCCAGCTTCCTCCAGGATGGTCATCAAAAGATCATCATCCAGCTCAGCGTGCAGCAATGTTCTCTGTAGTATTTTGGAGGTCAAGTACTGACTCCACAGAGGTTTAATGACTAAGTTCATTCCAAATGAGGCTTCTCTGGCGTCCATGACAGCAACACATCATCCTGCTGCAATGTCCTCAAGTAAGATGCTCGGCATCGCATTGCATCAGCCCAGAGGTTAAAGCTCCAGTGTGAGAAATGTGAGAGAGAAAGATTAATTTCTCTTTGTGAGGACTTGTCAAAAAGTAAGTCACGATTCTTGGCTGCAAGGCTTTTTCAGCAGGAAACTTTAGTGGGGGTGTAGTTAAAAGTGAGAGAAAGAGAGATATGGAAATAATGAGGACAGAAATGAGGGGGCGGGGGGATGCGAGGAAGTGTGGAGTGCTGTTTCCAATTAAAAGGCCCTGAGAAGGAAATGAATGAGTGACGTCCACGTTGCGCATATAGATTTCTATCTGTATACAGTGCTGTTTCCAAGTAGCTGAACGGAATCCAAAACACGCTTCACTTTTCACTGGCAGAAAAATGCTGTTGGCCCTCTCCTGAATAATAAAATACCAGGTGTTTATTCATTTTGGATCGAAAATGTTTTAACTATTTAAAGCCATTGGTAAGAAAGTGGAAGGATATGCTACAGCTGTAAATTATTTTTCCAATAATGGAAGTATCTCTGACTGCCAGTGGGGAAAAAATCGATAAAACTGTCCTGCAATTATTCAAAAAAAGCACTTCTTCTAATATTAGCTCTTGCTTTATCATCAGATTGCACTGCAAACACACTTTTTGGCTTGGAACAGTTTGCAAAATGCTGATGTAAATGTTTTTTTCAGAGGTTTTTTATCTGGTTAAAAAATGAGTTTTTCTTCACTACTGTCAGCAAGTAGTTATTCGTGTTGAAATTATTCGAAGTGAAGACTTTATAAGAGTGGGAAACCCATGGCCTAATCAAAATGCAAGACTAATCCAAACCATGATCTTTCTCTAACTTTGATCAAGTAATTTTTGTGTCAAAACCTACCCTAACAGCCCGTTGAAAAGCCTCTCACACAAACTTTATGTTTGCTGATGTATTCTCAATGATGTCACAGTTACATTATAGTTTGTCTAGCCTTTAAATATGAAACTAGCGCTGAATATGAAATTTAAGAAAATCATAAAAATGAGGCAGTTGGAAGTAAATGTGCTGGGAGGTGCTGCAGCCATCCCTGTCACAAAAGCTGCATATCATAAAAATCCCTGCCAAATGCAAAATAAAAGAATTACACCAACTAATGACATTTTAATTATTATAGTATAAACATTTTTAATATTTTTAATCAGTTGAATACTGCCAGTGTATAAAAAGAGGACAGGAGGAGACCCGCACAATAAGGAGATTCATCCCACTTCATGACATGTTCCCCATGTTGGCCTCATCCAAGCAATCATTCTCCAACTTGTGATTAAAATTGTGGTTGAGCACAAAAAAGACTCACAGACATGTCCCTGATAAATGCTCTCAGAGACATTTTGAACTCTTTGCACAATGCCCGTCATGAAGAAACCTCTCAGTGCCAAATCACATTTGGAGTATCATAGCATGCAGATGAAGGTAATGTTTTCTCATTAAGCAAACTTTTGCCGCAACTTGGAATTTGACTGCAAATTTGTCTTTTAAACTAAGTATAATACGCACAATTTGGTTCTTGTCTTGCATATATGCACACATAGACACACTTCTTCTTCTTTTATCCCTAGCTGGTGTTAGGCCTGGATCGACTCCTAAGCCCATACGCTGCTGTGGGTGCCAATGGTTCATCCATGCATTGCGATTGTTCGCGATTGTCCTAGCCTCGTCGAGATTTATTCTGCGATCTCTGATGTCCTCCTCGACCTGTTTTAGCCATGTTTTCTTCTGTGCCATTTGTTGGATTCTCCACTGGGTGGATCGTTTACACCAGAGGATTTGGTGTGGTAGTCTGTGCGCATCCATTTGGCACACGTGGCCAAACAATCGCAATCTACATTTTTGAATTTTCTCCTCGATTGGCTGTTGGTTGTCACAACTCCATCGAATGTCCTCATTTCAAAGGTGGTCTTGAAGTGATACTTGTAATATCTGACGAAGACAACGCATCGGGAAAACTTCGAGTTTGTTGAGGTCCACTTAGTGCACCACTCACATTTCAGATCTATAGAGTAGAATCGGCAGGATCAGTGTCCGGAAAAGGAAAATTTTGGTCAAGATGGAAATATTGGTTTGCTTCTACAAGGACCATTTAAAGAAGCAAATGCTGCGGTTGCTTGGTCTATTCTACTGTGGATATCCCCTGTGGACGCGACTTTCTTCTGCTCGATCAGTGAGCCCAGATATTTGAACTGCTGAACTTGCTCTATCTGGATGCCGTCGAGGTGGACGAGGTGAACGTCGAGGTGGACGTTGTCATGCGACCCATCTGTTGTCAACACCTTTGTCAATGAATGAATGAATGGACCCACACACACTAGCACCCCCAAACTTCATGGCCCTTTCCACAGCTTTGCTTAAAAAGAACTCTAACCTTAAAGTCTGTGACAGCATTTTGGACGGTTCGAGGAAGACGGAGTGCCCGCATAGAAGCGATGCAGATATGGGGAGAACATGCAAACTCCACACAGAAAGGCCCTTTGAACCCAAGACATTCTTGTTGTGAGGCAACAGTGCTAACTACCATGGCACCGCGCTGAATAACAAAGGAGCAATAAGCAAGGGTTCACTGTAGCAGCTTGTAAATTTTCCCACTTTATTTAAGAATTTCACATTTTTCACACTGATGGCTTTTCAGACAAGGCTCGCCTCACAAAAGAACAACATTTCCCATTACCACCCACAGTGTTTGATTGACAAGCATTTGACTAATTAGAGAGATTGGCAAGAAAAATTGGGCATTAAATGGCAAAACTAGCCTATTGTGTATTACCACTTTAAAAGCTAATTTGAATTTGAAAGGCCACATCCTGTAGAACCTCTTAGTTTAGTTGTAATTTGTCACTGTTAACCAATTATCTGAGGCTCCGAATCACACAGAGAGAGGTGTTTGACTAAAAGCTGCAGAAAAGCCAAAAACGCAACACTAACTAGAAGCAAATGGTACTTGTTATGAGTATGTGTGAGAGCGTGTGTGGAGTTTCTTATGTGAACAAGCAGTGGGGAAAGTGTGGGCGTTGGAGCTCGAGGGGAGCAGGAAGGCTTTCCAGGGGAGTGCAGCAAAGTTTAGAAAACGAGGGCAAAAGTGTGAGAGAGAGATGGAGAGGGGGCATTAAAGCAGGAGGTAATAACAAAAAAGGAGGGGGAAAACTGGCTCTGTAGATCCAAGTGTAAATATTGAGCCAGTGCACGAACGTGTGCGGGGGCACCAGGGTGAATTCGACAATGATAAGAATTTAAGGGAAGGAAGGAAAAGGAAAGTTAGCAGTGTTTCTTTTATAAACAGGCCTTGTCCTTAGTTTCTCTGCCCACTCCCCTCTCTCGCTCTAGCTCACACACACACACACAGACACACTGGTTTTCATATCTTAGTGAGGACAAAAACTGACATAATGCATTGCCTAGCTTATTACCTTAATCCTAGCCATCAGAAAAGAATGCCTAGCTCCAACCCTTACCCTGAACCTAACCATAACCTAACTGTAACCCTAATCTTTAAACCACATTTTGAGCCTAAAAAATGACTTCATTTTTGTGACGACGTCATTTGGTCCCCACAGGTATAGTGGCATGCCAACTTTTGATCCTCACAAAGATGTATAAACAAGTACACACAGGAAGGCTAAAGAAGATAACAGTTTTGAAAGTTACCACAAACTGGCTTTCTATTCTTTAGGTCCCTCTTTCTCTCCACTTAACACATGCCACACGCCTCCTCCAAGCAGGCCACACACAACCACATGCTGGGCCCACATGTGCTGCAAGAATCCAGGATTCAAACCATCCACCTACACACAAACATAACAGCACACGGACACACAAAACAGCACCTAAATACACACACCAGCAGCCAAACTCCACAGGCACAACCAGCCATTCTATCTCCATCCCTTACACACACACACACACACACACACACACACACACACACACACACACACACACACACACACACACACCACCCCACATAGTGAATGCTTATGTATGCACACTCTTCAAGGCTCTGGACTGAGGATGCGGGGATTTCCAGCCTGATGCTGCACAGCTGTGGGACAGCACCCAACTCACCGCCAACCTGACGCAGAGTGATGATCTCACCAAAGGGGAGTAACTGAAAAAACAAACTGCACACATTCAGATAAAGGAATTTTCCTCTATGCTATGAGGACCAAACACAAGATACATATGAAGGTTTTTCTTTCTGAAGTGCTGTGATGAAGAACAGAGAGTTTTTTAAATGTCTAGCCGTGACACTTAGAAGTTTTCATCTTTGCACATCTTAAGTTCCTAAATTCCTAAATTTTGTGGCATAAATGTCATGGTCTGTGTGGAGGGAGGCATGAAAGGACCCGAAAGACTCAAACGCAAAGGCCAAGCTGAAACTTAAAATGGTAGCTTTATTGCTGAATACTGGAGAAAATAAACTAAATTTGGCGATACAAAATAAACTTGGCAGGCTTGGCAAACAAAACACACAGACATATATGAGGGATGACACGACACTGAACACAGCAAGACTGAGGACTTAAATACACACGAGGTGATCAGGAGAAGTGGCAACACATGGGGGAAGTGTAAAACTAAAGTGTAAAACTAAACACAATGAAAACAGGAACACTGGACATCTTTCAAAATAAAACAGGTAACACAATGAATCGCAGACATGACAACATGAACTTAAAAGACATGCAGACATGAAACACATAAGGACAAGGGAGTCTTAACACAGGAAACACAAGGGGAAAGTAATAAACAAATGAACTTAGAAAACCCAATGAGCTAAAACATAAACCATGAACATCCATAAACTAAAACTCAAAACGCTGGGTCAAAAGACCCAGGATCGTGACAATAAATTTACTATGAAAAGATGGTAAAGCAGAAAGTATTTAGCTGATGAAACATTTATTACCTCAGGAGGTGCCAGGTGCTTATCATCTGCCTAAGTGATGCTGTGAGGATACTATACACACTTCTTTAAGCTTGGTGTTTTTGACATGAACCAGTTTAAAAATGGGGGCAATCAGCTAATGCTAGTGCTTGATAGTGAGCTCAGTTAGCTTATTTCACTGTGACATTGTAAGGATGCTAACTGTGGCTATCAAAAAATATTGGTGTAAATCAAAATGTGCCTACCATTAAAACAATGGTACATTCATGCCACATTCATAGACACCAATGTTGTCTTTGAATGTGACCAAACACTGAAGAAGGATGATGAAAAAAAAAGTTATTTTGCCAAATCTGTGGCACATTAACATTGAGGTAAATTCACATGTAGTTTCTCTGATAGTTTAATATACCCTGAAACCACTGCTGATTACATTACAATTAGTATCTTTTTCTGCTCAGTGGGTAAAAAGAGAAATGCTGCAGTTACACAAGGGAAAACAGTGGTTAGAGACCGTGGCACAACTGAAATTTCTGTGACCAGGTGCAATAAATACGTGATTTCATTGTCTTTAAAATAGTTGTTTTTTTTCTGCAATTATCGCAGTCAGTTTCTCAGTAATCAGATGGAGTCAATCAGCAATCAGTCTGCTCTCAGTTTGTGGTGGCAATGAGTTGACTAGTTGACGTTGTGTTACCAGTATAGTGAAGCTGTTTCTGTTCTGGACTTTATCACTGCAGTCTTGTCCATTTGTGAAATAAGAATAAAAATACATTTCCACTCCCCAAAACACTGTAGCCCACTCAGCTATTCTCCTTTTCCATGAACACCTGAAATCAGTTGATTACAGGACCAGTAAGCCAGAGGAAGAAATACACAATTGATGTGCATTTTTTTCACTCTCTTCACCTGTTCAGATGACTGAAGAACCTTTTAAGCAAGTCATAATTTAATTGTAACTGTAATATGATTACTGAATTTATTACAATAACATGTTACACTACTGTCTTACTGAAAAATGTAATGTGATTACAGTAAAACATTTCAAAATAATGCAACGCTGATGGTATGTAAAAATTCAGACAGAACCTCATAAAACTGAAACATAAATTTCTCCACAAACAGTGACGTAACTGCTGCAAAGCAGTGATTTAACTGAAAAGTAACATAAGAGCTTAGCAGCCTTGCGGTTGCAAAGAAACATAACCAGAACACAGCCATCTCAAGTCCCCAACTTAGACTGTCCCAAGTCAGCCCACTATTGTTTGAAGCAGTGAGGCCCACTACACGTTGCCTTGCGTCATGCAACATGTGCAGTTAAGCGTATTGATGGTGTTACAAGCTTAATGTGTGGGCATCTGATTGGTTGCTCCAAATTAGGTAAAATAACTGAGCAACCACCAGTCTGTCGGAGACACAAGGAGGTTGTTGTCCTGTTTACTCTAGTGTGACTGAGCCATGAAGTGCACAGTAGATGGATATTCATTGGACATATTTATGAGCCTGTGTCCAAGACTTTAGATCTCTCCCTCCTTTTGGACAGAACTGGATTCCAGCATACCTACCCTGAAAGCTTTCCCAGGTCAACAAAAAAATATATTGTGTTGTGAAATGGGAAGAACTATAAGTGAAATGGGATAGTGGGAATAATATTTTGCCTCCCCTGTTCACTTCAAGTATTGACTGCTGAGTTTCCTCATGGAGGTTGTGTTGATGATTTTTAGCATCTATGTCAACAGTAGAGTCCTCAACAGCCAGATAAACCAATAGCTGCATAATATTTCACCCTTATTCATGTGCAAGTCCTGTAACTAAATTTTAAATGGGACTTTCTTTGCAATTAATGGTGAATGGTGAACAAATGGCAGAAAATGCAGCGATTAATGAGTTTGAAGTCTATGGAGACAGATGCAGAGGTGGCGATGACTTACTTACTAAATATTAAAAATCAGAGAGTAGATAAGACAGACTGGGTGTAGCCTCTTTGAACTGGACTCAAGAGATGAACAAAAGGGAAAGGGTTTACCAGGAAAAGAACGATCACCCTGACCTCTCTGCTTTGCTGATCCCTGAAAACCTAGTTCAGATTTCAGCCAACTCAAGTGTAAATGCATTCAAAAGAGAACAAAGCTCATTGTTTGGTATGCACTTTGACCAATGAGTCATCTTTTGATTTCTCAACTTTTACAACACAGTGCTTCTTGGGCTTATTCAGCATGTTTTCATTTCTTCCATTCGCTCCACTGCTGTTATGTTTTCAGACGCCAAACTCAAAGAGCTGCCAGAAACAATTTAGGTACTCACACATGTCCAGTGCAGGCTCAATATATCCACCTCATTAAGGTTTGCTTAACAGTTTCACAATGTGTGCAGTTCAAACCTGATCACCATCTGTCTATGTTACTTTTCTTTGACTAATTCAACAAGTAAATGCTCAAGGTTTCAGATCAGATTAAAGGTTATGGCACTGCTAGAGATTGCCACTCACTAATACACTATAATTCAGGCAGGTCACTCAGTATTTGATTTCCTTGTCACCAAAACATTCTAGAAGTTAGAAATTATAAACATGGAAAACAAATTTAAATATATCTCATGTCATGTTATATATGAGTTAATTGTTGCAGTTACAGACCCATATATCAGAATTGCACACTTTTCCAGGCCTGATATTGCAGTAGTTAAAAGTTTTTCAACTTTTTAGACATGAAGCATAAAGCACTTTCACTTCACAGCATTGACTGGAGGAATCAACCATTTTTTGTTCTCTTTCTAGAAAACCAATCTGACACAAGCACTCAGTAGTGAAGGTGAATCCTTCTCAGGTTTACCACAGAAAGAGATGCAAAAACAAGACATCTGGTCTGAATGCAACTCTTATTTCCTCTCCATAGGTAATCAACATCTAATTTCAATGAGTTTACATGTGTTCCAAAGTTTAATGGAAGAGAGAGAAAGCGGGGGACTGGAAAGTGGGTGCACCAAAAAAGGTCCTCTCTAAAATTTCCACAAGTAGCTGTTAAAATCAATGATACAGTAGGGCAAAAAAGTATTTAGTCAGCCACCGATTGTGCAAGTTCCCCCACTTAAAATGATGACAGAGGTCAGTAATTTGCACCAGAGGTACACTTCAACTG
>NW_024582614.1:783693-791620 GCF_018398535.1 Haplochromis burtoni | reverse complement strand
GTGGGGGAACTTGCACAATCGGTGGCTGACTAAATACTTTTTTGCCCTACTGTATATGAGAATCCCCAGCAGTCAAATATTCCCTTTAACCTTCATTTTTTCCCCCAATAAAGCCCATTCAGTGGACAAGACTGCGGATGCACAGGGGAGTTTTCAAGCGCAAAACATTCTAACCATCTGAGGCAGTATGGTCTGAATATGGCCAACAAAAATTCTACCACAAACTCTTTGGTCGTGTCCAAATTCATGGGCTGCATCCTCCTGAGGACCCGGCCCACGTAGACCGCGAAGGCCAGGTCCTCAGAAGGTCGGATAGGCCAGAAGTAAATGGCTGGGGAAATTGGATGGTCTAGCCTTGTGATTAGCGTCACCGCTGTCTCGGTGGAGTTTAATAAACTCAGCCGTCTGCTCCTTGCTATCTAAAATATAACAGGACACTGGTGTAAATTCTCGACCGTCTCATACTTCTGTTTAATCAGTTTTCTGTCTGACGTTTATTCAGCTGTGTGAAAATCCCGGAGGAACCCACCAGGGGGATTAATAAAGTTTTATTTTATCTAATCTAATCTAATAACTTTAATCTCAGCCAAACCGATTGACTCACGAACAAATAAAACACTGAAAAAAGCCCAACAATAACATTTTTAGAGTGTATATATTATATTATATTACGTTTAACCTGAGTAGCGAAAGTCCGCAGAGATCTGAAAATCCTTCAAATTCGGGGAAAATGAGGACGCATTTGTCGGCTGCATTCGGAGGAGTCTACGAATTTGGACAGCCTTCGGCACGTCGCTGTGACGTAATCGGTCTACAAATGCGGCCTCAGGAGGATGCAGCCCATGAATTTGGACTCGACCTTTGTGTTTCAAATGAACTCAAAATGTCGGCTTGATCCCAAACTTTCTCCACATCACACCATTTAGCAGTTATTAGCAACGGCCATGGTATTGATTAAAGTGGTTTTTGGGGAAACTTGAAGAACCCATTGTTGTCTTTGGCCAGCAGCTTCACAGAACATTGGAAATGATGCTCAGTCTGGAGAGGCGATTGCTACTCAACATCAATAACCTCAGGAGACAGAGTGCAAAAGAGCTGGGTAGAATAGCTGAGTCAGAAGAACATATCACAATTGTTCACAGTAGCTGCTTAAATAGACTGAGGAAATTAAATGGTAAATGGCCTGTATTTGTATAGCACTTTACTAGTCCCTAAGGACCTCAAAGCACTTTACACATTCTGTCATCCACCCATTCACACACACATTGGTGATGGCAAGCTACATTGTAGCCACAGCTGCCCTGGGGTGCACTGACAGAGGCGAGGCTGCAGGAAACTGGAAGAAGTGAAAGAACAATCTGTAAAATACTTTTGCTTTTAACTAAAAGAACAGCTAAAGTTTTTGACAATATTTATTTCTAAATTTAGAACAATACCAGTTTCTAGATAAAATGAACAGAATTTTCCTTTGCTCTTAAAAAACACAAAGATTATGGTTAGCATGACTTAGCATAAAGGCTAAAAATAAGAAATGACTAGCAAGTCATGTTCAAATGTTATGAGCATAATTTGTTCTTTCTTCACTGTACATTATACCCTGCAAGTTTCCTATTGCCAGTACTACAAAGCAGGATTCAAGCTTATCAAGGCAACTTAAGGTTAAACCTGGGTTTTAGTAAGAATTTTTATATCAGCGTGGTAACCTATGTTGCAGATCTAATTTGTTGGGTACAAAATTGCCACCTACCGTCAAATCATTTCTCATGAAAATGTACTCTATCCCAATAGCTTTTGTTAGTGAATCCAGATAATGAAAGATATCCTGGGTACATACAGTCATTTCTTTTTTTTTGGCACTTCATGTTTTATCCAGATGAAGAAAAATTTCTAAGCTTATATGCAGATTTTGTTACATGTTTGGGGACACAGTCTTACTCTTATTCAGTGCTTTGAGCCTTAAAATTTAATTTCGCTAATGGGCTTTTGTACAAGAAAGCTATTTCCCAACTGTTTTATGCACTTAGTCTTGGCTCCTATAGTACCTTTTGTTTGCACCTCTGGTTTTACAGTTATGACAGACCTTTCTGACGTGCAAGTATAGTTTATAATGTCTGTCATGTGTTTGCCTCATGTTGCTTAGTATGTGAGAATATAAATAGTTGAGGCTGGCTTTACTGGGTGAATAGGCAGATTGTTTTTGGTTCTATATTCACAATTACTTTTCCCATGTTCGAGAAGACCCGTGCTGACTGAACAAAAAAAAAAAAAAACAGGAAATGGGATTATCTGATTATTTTTAATTAGCATTGCTCTATATATGAATGCATGTATGCTTACGTGTTGCAGGAAACATTTTGTGAACCCTTTGGAATTTCTGCACAAGAATTTCTGTATTCACTACTCCATTCACTATTCACTACTTCCATCTAAATCAAAGTCAAAGACAGATGTCAGTCCATCAGTTTGTACAGCCATGTATTTCCTCATCTGCTTATCCAGTTCAGGCTTGCAGACTGTCTGGAGCTTCCACCAGCTAAAAATGGGGAAGAGGTAGGAAACAGCGCAGACAGACTGCCAGAGTATCACAGTGGTAACACACAGAAAGACAATTATTCATGTTCATATTCAATTTGAAATCACTAATTAATCTAAGGCATTTTTTTCTGGGACTTTGGGCGCTTTAATTTTCTTTCAAAGTGAGAGCTATGATTGCACAGGGAGAATAACAAAAACTGAACTAAACTTTTTTCTGAATAAAGTTAGTGAATAAAGAATCCTGATCTTAAACCCAACTTAGATGCCTTTGGAAGACCTGAAAACAACAGTTCATTTAAGACATCCCAGAAACATTGATGAATTAAAACAGTTTTATAGCACATCTGGCTATAGAAATATATTATGGAGGCTACTGCTGCTAAAGGCAATTATACACAATTCTATAATCAAGAGTGTATTTACTTTCCAGAGTTATAATATACTGAATTCAATAAAGTTTTCGAAATTTGAACTGTTTGTGGGTAACAGTGTAACACCTACAAGGAGACAACATGCAGAATAATAATTTAACCAGTATTCCAATGTTATTTTAGACATTATTTAGTGAGAGCCAAACATTCACAGTTTGATGTGTATTTATGATAACTGATGTGACTTTTCAGAGTCAATTTGTGGACTGTACAAATCACTGTTATTAAAAACAAAAACAAAACAAAATCTGCATGTCACCCGAACCATAGTTTTCTCTCAAAGACAGATGTAACAGAGAAAACATCTTTTCAATAAATTGGAATCTGTGGGATTTGCTTGTATTGTTCTGCTGAAGCTGTGCACTTTTGCAGCTTGTGAAACAAAACTGCGCAGAAATCCGCAGGATTTTTACTGGAAAAACAAACACGGATGGATCCATGTGCATGTTGTGGCCTATTTCACTGACAGGAATTCAAGTCAAACAACATTGGTGGTCTCTATGTGGTATCGTATGTGGGGTAAAAGCATGCTTGTTTCATTCCAGTGATGAGATAAAAGAAACTTGACCTACTGTCATGCCCCAAGGCTGCAATTTATTTACATGTCTCTGTTTGTTAAGGAAAAAAAACTACAGGAGATGGTGAAGCACGTTTCACCTGCGCTTCACAAAGGAAACTACTGCAGTACCAAGAGGGAAGCTGTTGTTACTTGCATCAAAGCCTCAGATACTCTTACTCAGAAATCACCCTGTGATGGTAAAATTATTTATACAATCTTACTATTTTCTTCCTCTCCCCTTCAGTAAGCCATGTCATTGTTATGAATGAGTCATGCCTCACTCATAACACTGTTAAATGTGACCTTACAGAGTCATCCTAGCTTAATAATAGTCGTGGAGGAGACATGCAGAGGCCCACCAGCTTTTAGGTTTTGTTTCATGTTTGCTAGTTACTTCAGTTCTCCTAATGCATTTTGACAGTTCCCAAGGAATGGGAGAGAACTGAAGTCAGCTGTGGTTAATATCAATAATCTACTGTGGAAATAAGTTAGCACAGTGCCTTCTGTTAAGGTCAAGAATGAAGATATGAGAGAAAAAAACAAAGACAGTTATCTTTGTCTCTTTTCTGATCATTCCACACTGGATAATGTCTTAATTTTTAATTTAATGGCTTCATACCAGTTTCTTCTTGATCTCGTAGATGTAGAATTTGAAAAATTTTCATTTTTCCATTTGCTTCACATTTAGTATACATCACCTACACTTCAATTTATGGTCTCCAAAATCTGTTTCTATGGCAGACTTCGGGTCACCACTAAATAGCACAGCAGACCTGTGTCGTCAATACGAGGGCCCGGTGGCGCCAGTGTCCGGCAGCCTTGCCACTGTCAGTGCGCTCCAGGGTGGCTGTGGCTTCAATGTAGCTTGCCATCACCAGTGTGTGAATGTGTGTGTGAATGGGTGGATGACTGGTTGTGTAAAGCGCTTTGGGGTTCTTAGGGACTAGTAAAGCGCTATACAAATACAGGCCATATACCATTTACCAATACATCCAGACAGCTCATTTTAGTTCAGCTTATCTTAACAGTGTATGATAAACAATATAAAACAATTAAAATCACATTTAGAACTCTGAAGGACAGTATTTCTACAGAAATAATGGCCATGTTGGATGGCACAATGGTCAGCACTGTCTCCTCACAGACAGAATGACAGTTTCCATTAAACAAAAACCTGCACTGTATTATTTTGGTTAGCATACTACTCACAGCATCATCAGGTCCTCTTGTGCCTCGTCTGCTAATGTGCACTGCTTTTTTGTAATTATGTTTGACAATTATCAGTTGCAGCTAAATGCTAATTTGGCCAATGGGGTAAATCTAGAGTTCCTACTGGCACTCTGGTTCGCTTCTACAGACCAAAGATGAGCATGTTAGGTTTGTCGACGATTCCTCATTGGACAAGAATGTGAGGTACACTTGCATTATTTTTTTTGCATCTATGGTAAAAATCTTACTTGTAGTCTGAAGTGTTTTGAGTGACACCTATTTCACCTATTTCCACTGTTTTTTATCACCAGAAAGTGCACACAGCACCAGTGACGTTAGCATGATGTTCATTCCAAATCTTATGTTTCTCCTAGTCAAGACTTATAAAGTCTTGGTCTTTGCTCTTAAAAACATGACTCTTTAAAATCCAAGCCATGTTTTTATCTCCAGTTTCCTGTGTGACATAAATAATCAGTCCAGTTGTTTCTACGTAATTACAGCCTCAACTATTTCTTCAGAGTTTTAGAGGCTTTGTTGTACCATAATGTTGCCAAGTTATGCCCCTCATTTTTTTCATATTGTTTTTAGCAACAGTGCAGCAGATGAGATCAGATGGAGGTTAGAGAGTATGACATGTTTGTCAGATTGATGAATGTATTCCCAGGAAAACCGCTCTGCCATCCGGAGTGTAATGCCTCTACTGTTTATTTTCCAAGATAAAAATAGAGGAATGTTGTTTCTTCCTGCTCATTCCAAGTGCTCAACTCGTGTTTTTTTTTTAGAACACACCATAAAAACTAGACAGTTCACCCAGCAGGTGGCATGGCCATGACCTCTTAGCTGTCAGCATCACTAGAAAATGTCTTTGGAGCTATGGTTTATTGGTTGATGTTCTACAAGATTTAGATCTTTAGTTGTACTGTAATACAGAGACCGAATACCTGGAAGCAGGCCATCAAACTGATGGCACCATCATAATTAACAACGAAGAGTTGAAGAAGACAGAAGAGTTCCGCTACTTGGGCTCAGTCATCAGCTACGATGGAAATATCACCTCCGATGTCCGAGCACGAATAAATGCAGCCTGGTTAAAATGGCGACAGGTCACTGGTGTCCTTTGCGACAGAAGAATGCCAGATCGACTCAAGGGAAAAATCTACAAAACAGTGGTCCGCCCAGTAGCCCTGTATGGCTCCGCATGTGAACACACATGAACAGGCCCTAAACACCATGGAGATGTGCATGCTCTGATGGAGCTTGGGAATTACAAGACGGGACCATGTTACGAACAAAGACATACGGAAGCGACTAGGCGTAGCTGCAATTAAGGAAAAGATGCTCGAGTCCCGCCTGAGGTGGTATGGACATGTGATTCGAAGCGATGAGAACTCTGTAGCAAAAACGGCTATGATGATCGACCCAGAAGGATGCCGGCCTCGAGGCAGACCGAAGAAACGGTGGATGGACAAAATTAAGGAGGACATTAAGACCGTCAACGCATCACCTGAGGACGCCTTGGACAGAACCAAATGGAGAAACCTTTGCCGAAGAGCGGACCCTGCACCAGCGGGAACACCACCAGGATGAAGAAGTTGTACTGTAATACAGACCCTGTTTACTTTGCAGTTTACAAATGAAACATAAACACATGTTATTTTTTAAAATAAGAGGTTCTGCAATTTTATCATAGAAGCTGGAACAAGTGATTTACATTTTTTTGGTTTGGAAGGCATGATAAAAAGAAATTTGCTTCTTTTAATTAACTTATGAAAATGATTTTAACATGTGGCTTTATGAACAGAAAAAGTATTTTGTTCATTCAAAGTTATTGATACATACATAAATTCGGTCGGCACGCTCTGTATTTCCTGCTATGCAGCCCAGCCCAATTTTTACTCTTTAAGTGTGCGCGTGTGTGTTGTGTGTGGGTGGGGGTGGGGGGATATATGTGTATTGAGAGTGTGGGGAGTGAGTTGGAGGGTGGGGTGGGCTGCTTTTAACTATGTAAAGCACTTTGTGCTACATTTTTTGTATGAAAAGTGCTTTATAAATAAAGACTGATTGGTTGATTGATTGATTGATTGATTGATTTTGGCTAAATTAGCATGTTGTTTAACCATATAAAGTATGAACTGTGAAATAATTCTAACATTTGTTTTTAATCAATTAAATATCAGTGTGCATATATGTATTTTCATTTTTATCATTTTGCAAAACCTGTCATCTCACATTTTGTTGTTTCTTAACAGAAACATGTAATAGGGTTTGAATTAAAAATAAAACCACACATTTAGCGTTGCACTGTTAGGAATCTTGGAGTTGTTTTTGACCAGGATATGTCCTTCAGTATGCATAATAAACAAATATGTCGGACTGCTTACCTGCATTTCTCAATATCTCTAAAATAATATCTCTAAAATGAGAAACATCCTGTCTCAGACCCATATAGCAAAATTGGTATGGCCTGGATCTGGCCCACACAATGTGCTTACACATGGCTCACATACCACAAAGCATGACGGCCCTTTGGTGGCCCAGATCTGGTTTTGCCAGAGGTGGCCCACACATGGGCCAGCACAAGGCCAGTTGCAGACACACTGCTTGCCCAGAACAGTTTCAGCTCTGGCCCCAGATATCAGCCTAATGTGTGCCTTAATCAAACCATGTAATAACAACATGCGCTGGAACATAATCATGCAAAAGTAACATGATGAAACTCTGTTCAGACAGTGAATGGACTGATTCTTAGGTGACCTTCTCTACCTCCTGAGCTACAGCCACCCAGTGATAAACATGAGTAGGTGACTAGGTTTAGGATAAAGTGTACACTCACAAACCTGCCAAACCTACATTTGAAACGTTGGCTACCATAGCAGTATAGTATTGCAACACGGCATTTGGGTCTACTAACTAAAATAGGAAAATAGGAACATAAGTAGTGCCATCATTGCCAGACCTGGCCCACATACAGGGAGTGCAGAATTATTAGGCAAGTTGTATTTTTAAAGGAATAATGTTATTATTGAACAACAACCATGTTCTCAATGAACCCAAAAAACTCATTAATGTCAGTGTTTTGATCTGTTCACCATCAACATTGCAGCAGCAACCACAGCCTCCCAGACACTGTTCAGAGAGGTGTACTGTTTTCCCTCCTTGTAAATCTCACATTTGATGATGGACCACAGGTTCT
>NW_024582614.1:743892-782670 GCF_018398535.1 Haplochromis burtoni | reverse complement strand
TAATTCTGCACTCCCTGTATGGTTGACATACACTCTGCCATGACACCAGTCATTCAGAAGTGCCAGCTTGATGGCAGATCTGGGCCAGATCTGTTTTCTATGAACCTTTGGCCACATAACCCAAACCACAATCGAGCCATATATGGCATGCCATTACATAGACAGTGCCATCTATGCCAGGCCTGGCCCATATCTGAATGACATATGCCTTATCATGCCAGAAGTCAACCAGCAGTGCTGGCTTGATACCAGATCCAGGCCAGACCTGCTTGCTATGTGGGGAGTGATGCTGAAAAACTAGTTTGTGCATTTATTGCATGGAATAATGTAATGAGTTATTATTAGGCTATCTTAAAGACTCTGAAAAGCCTTGGGCTGATCCAAAATGCTGCAGCAATAGTACTGACAGGGACTAGAAGGAGAGGATATTTCTTCCATACTTGCTTCTCTCAGTTGCTCCCTGCGAAAATCTGAATCCAATTTAAAATCTTGTTCCTCACATCCAAAGTCTTGAATAATCAGGCTCCATCTCATCTGAAAGCTGTCCTACTTACTGTATCACACCAGTAGAGCACTTTACTTTCAAAATGGGAAACAGAGCCTTCAGCTTTTGAGCCTGTTCCTGCAGAACCAGCTCCCAGTTTGGATTTGGGAGACAGACACCCTCTGTACTTTTAAGATTAGGATTTTTGACAAAACATGTAGTTATTGCTGGATCAGGTGACTATCCCTTAGTAATGCTGCAATAGGCTTGGACTGATGGGGGATTCCCATGATGCACTCAGTGTTATTCATCATATACCTCTTTTCACTCATTATGTGATTATATACTCTGCATTTAATCATGAGTTATTATTAATAGCTGGTTCTTTCCACAGCATGCCTTTGGCCTGTGTCCCTCACACTCATCCCCAACCGGTCAAACGAGACAGCCTCCCCTCCCTGGACCCGTTAAAAGGAAGTTTTCACCTTCCCACTATCAGCATAGGATATCATCTGCAGTTACCTTTGCACCAATATCAATAACTTTGGTTGGCAAATTTCATACTGCCACTTTTTCAACAGAAGAAAAACAATTTTTTTAAGTCCCTTTTCAGGATAGCATATTAACTTTGCAAGCAATAAATACTGTTACCTTGCAAAAAGCATAACATTTTGTTAAGGGAGAGCCTGAATTTTATTTTGAATACTAACAGTTTAATTAAAGCGTGCACAACCAAAGTGCATTCGAAAAAAAAGAAGAAAAATGTTTGTTTTTCCATTGCTGCAGCACACAGTGTAGGAGACTGCACTACTTAGAAGTGATTTTGTTTTAGTTAAGATAAAAGAAAAATGAATAAGAGATGCCTGAAGAGATCTAAAAAAAAAAAAAGGAAAGAATAATTTATTAGTTTTCATGGAACACATGAACTCACAAGAATTTCCTCTCGTCTATCAATCTCGTCCAATGAGTTTGCACAAACACACAAATGGACAGCAGTGTCAGACGTGAGTCAATACAAGAGAACTCTCAACGTGGAGTTTCAGTTACAGCCGGGTGGAGCTGAACACTGAACGAAGTCAAACAAATATAATTACCTCATAAGATCACACAGTCGACTTGGTGATTGGCCAAATAGTGAACGGCATTTCACTCCTCATATGTCATTTACTCCTTAGATTTGCAATAATTTTAGTTCATACAGTTATTTTGTGCTCTGGCAGGTACAACTACATGCTAACAGGAGGTCTTGTTTTTTTTTTTTTGGGGGGGGGGGCGGTCATGCCAAAACAGCTGTTACTCAGCACAATGCATGTGGCTCTCTGCCACTTTATGCTCTTTACCAAACTGAGAATTCAGTTAAAGGGTCACTGAAACACACTGGAGGATATCCAACACACATCTCAGACCCAGTGCAAGTGGTCAGGCTTCCAGGAAGCTATCTAAAAATAGCAGCTGCAGGGGAAATATCGTGTTAACCCAAGAAACAAATAAAGAAGCATGAGCTGATAATGTTGTGATAATGAAGTGGTGGATGTGATTTAGACATTAGAAGGTAGGAAGTTAAAACCGAAAGCAATCTCAAGTCCTGCTGTTCACTGATTTGTTCTTACTGCATATCTGGATTTCACATGAGAAGAAATCAGATTCACAATAAACCAAATTTCTAGCCTCTTCTTGTGGACTCCTCCAACCTTAACACTATTCTTAGTCACATCAGTAACATCACTGTTTTTGACTATAAATGTTCAGAGTACATTTTCCAGTGCTAGCTATTCAGTATTTCTCATGGCATATGCAAACAGTAGGAAAGTGAAGTCAGTGAAGCGGCTACATTTTCATTTTCAGGAAACCCCATCCCTAATGACATGGGTTAGATCCATGCCATGTGATCTAAACATAAGTGAACTTGATCTTGTGACACCCATGAAAATTCAAATTCATGCTGTTAATTTGTTATTTAAGAAAGTATTGCAGACAACTTGAGGCTGAAATGCTGTGGTGAAATATCCTGCTGCCCATTAACTTGCATGATGTTGATTAGATAGATAGATAGATAGATAGATAGATAGATAGATAGATAGATAGATAGATAGATAGATAGATAGATAGATCTAGACTTTGCTTTGTTTCTACCCCTTATTTCAAATTCCAAATCAATATGCAGAATTCAACATTATATAATCCCACAGTATACATGTTCAACTATACGCAAATCTACACTCATATACAATACACACTTAGAACAAAGCTCCCAGACCAAAACAACAAGCTACATTTTTTTACATTAGCTAAATACCCAAGTCTCAGGGCCTCTCTAGCTTGAGGAGGAATTAATTTTACAAAAAATGTGAGATAACTTGTTCAGTTTTCACTAGAATAACCGCTCTTATGTCTCATCTTTGAAAGCTGTTAATCAAATCACAGTGTGGTTTAGTTGTATGATTTCATTTCAACCAGCAGCACAGTTGAAAAGTGTCCGTTTTGAACTCTTGAACTTGTTGCAGAAGATGTTTTGTTGAAAGGTGTGGCTCTTTCTGCGTCAGTGTAACAAGATCGTTTGGCAGGACGCTGATATTTGAATAGTAAGTGCAATTAACCATGCAAGACACAAAAAAACATGAGTGATGAAACTGGTGATGTAAGTGGCTTTGGGTTGTGTTTAAGAGAGAGAAAGATCTATAACTTTCAGTGTGTGGGAAGGGGAGCGTGCGAGAGTCTCAGTGCAGTAAAAATAACATTCGGGGTTGCAGATGATGCGTGACAGGACTGACAGCAGTGGGAGTCTTTGTTATTAACAGCAACTAATAAAATATTAACTTATTTTCGACCCTACCCCTGCAGGCTTTGCACTCACATGTTCACATACCTATATATCATATTCTCAATGACTCAGACCATTAGTCCATCAGTTGCTGTGCTGTGAGTGGATAAATATACCAAACACAGAAGCAGATGGGGTGACCGAAGGTCCTGACTTGAGGAGGGATAGGTACTCCCTAGGTGCTATAGAAAGCTTTGCAGACCTACATCTATGTTTTATAGCGGTCTATGCTCACATAGGGGCATTGTCATGAATATATGGAATTACTGGTAATGTGGGCTGTTTATGCTCATGTGTGTGCTGTTGTTGGTCAAGACTTTTTTTCCCACTTTCTTCTCTGTAGGTGAAATTTTTACTTGTCAGCTAATAAATATTCAGCCTATGAGAAGCAAAAGCTGTTGGCTGTGTTTGTTGAATTTTCACAGCTCTTTGCAAATAGCACCATAAATCTCTAACAGTTTGATTAGTGTTAAAGTGAGGGGCTTGGGTTGAGTCACCTAAAGTTTTGGAGCCAAGTGTTGCTTTAAGCCCGGTGGCCCTGTGTGGAGGTCCTGGCAGAAACAGAATAGAGGTGAGAGCCGGCCCGTCTGTCAGGCTGCTTGTCTGATTAAAGTTGTCAGGGTCATGAATTGCCTTGACCTGACTGTTTACCTTGACAGGGTCTACTGGGGCTTGGTCCTTTCTCTCAGATTGAAATTGACCCATACTTTTGTAATGACTGTCTGGTAAACAAGCACAAATATCTCTACACACACACACACAGACAGACAGAGTTAAATGTGTTATGGCCTTTTTGGCTTTCCATTTTAGAATTCAATTTAAAATCTTATTGTTTGCTTTTAAAATTTTACACAGCCTGGCAAATGGGAAACTTTATGGGATGTACACAAATTATCCCGCAAAGATCTCTCAGATCAGGTGAACACCACTCCTCGTGGTGCCCATGTGGAGACTGAAACATCGAGGGAAGCGGATTTTGGCTTTTGTGGTCCACAAATTATGGAGTGAGTTGCCCCTTCATGTTAGGCTCTCCATCAGGTTTTTAAATCACATTTAAAAACACACATTTTCTCCATGGCATTTTAGGAGTAGTGAGTTAGCTGTCTCTAATCAGTTTTTGTCCATTTTTATCACTTTTAATAAAAAAAACTTATTATTAGTTTTATTTACTGTACATTTTATTGTCTTTTTAATTTGTGGTTTTCTAGTTTTAAGCTTTGCTGTTATTTTATTTTTATTTCTACAGTTTTATTAATGTTAAGTTTAATAAATATTTCTTATATTTTATTGCAATATTATAACTAGAATGTATTTTGGTAAACTATGTTGTTATTTAAGGTATTCTTTATATAAAGTTTTAATTTTTCCATTCACAAAGTGATAATTTACAGAGAAAGTTAAATGAATGAGAAAGAGCACATGTGATAAGTCAGGCCTCAGTGCACTGATAGGGCACTCTAAAGTTTTTGTTTTCCAGTGGAGAGCATCACTAAAAAATATGCATTCTTAAAGTGCAAGGTCTTTCCCAACTTTTCCTTAATATCAGTCTATCTCTTGCCAATCCCTGTTTGTGACTAATCAGAGTCTATTGACACCACCCTTTCCATGTGAACACAACCAGCTTTGTGTGACTACTTAGCCTGATTGCCACTGTTAGGCTAACTAAAGTCAGACAGCAAAAAGCTATCCTTAGTATTTCAAACTCCCTCCATAATACAAGCCCTGGGGTCACCAAGGCCAAACAACAAACAAAAAAGGTGCTATTTCTAAAAAGACGAAAGATGAAGTCCTTCCTCACACGGGGTTTGAGGTCTGATTGTTGGGGTTGAATCTCTATTATTGTACTGTCTTTACCTTACACTACAAAGCACCTTGTGGTGACTGTTGCTGTGATTTGGTGCTACTGAAATAAAATTGAAGTGAACTGAACTGAATTACCTAAGCAACAGTTAAAGACTCTGTACTCCCTGGCTATCCAAAACACAGTGGGAAGGGTAATTCAGAATGACATATCAGAAACTCCCTAATGAGCATCCTTTATGTTGCAGGCAGATTTAAACAAATACAACAGAAAAACAGGAACACATGGATCGTAAGCAGGATTCATTTTGATTGATGTAAAAATTGTCAAATAAGTTTTTGAAAAGTTTTTTTTTGAAAAGTTTTGGTTTTTTTGCGCAATTATTGACAGTTTGTAAAGCTTTTACTTTACAGATATTGGAATACAATTAGTCATATACATCATATTTTCAGACTTTATGACCTTTCTCCAACTGTGAGACCTGAATGGACTCTTAATGTAGAATGCATTAAGATCCACTTGTTTTACCAAACTAAAGAGAAAAGAAAAGTGATGTTTTTGAATTAATTTAAATACTATACTAGTACTAATACTATACTAATTTAAAGACTATATAGTCACTGAATATAATTATAACTTAATTATAACTTCTTTGTACATGTGCTGAGATTTGACAAAGCATATTAACATGTAATTCTGACTCACCACCCCATAATCAGGCAACAGATTACATCATTTAATGCAAGAAATGAGAGTTTACGTATCAGTCTTAACTTGTACTAGTATATGTTTAGTTTTTCAGGAAACCAGAAATACATGTTTCACCGAGTGTTTGCGTGCAGAAAATATACTCATATACTACGATAAAACAACGGAAAGAAAAATGTTACAAGCCTTGAAAAGCTAAAAACTGTACAGCTGTACATTGTAGAAACTGTATATCATTTCAAACGATCCACACCAAAGAATCCAGTGTGTGTCCACGTGAGAATGATTGAATGGTAAACAAGACTGCAGCGAGGCAGATACTGTAGCTTTTACTGCTACTGTTGAGCAGTAAAAGTTATGTGATCACATGCAATAAATAATGAGCAATAATTCCATATTCCAAGTAACTTTGCCCACAGGATTGTGGAATTTTTGCAGCTGACCCATAAATAACCATGAAAAGGGGACAACTGTGTATTCAGTAATTTAGCCTTCTTGTTTTCTCTGCAGCTTTTTTTCTCCTCAGTTTTGTTCTTGTGACTTCCCTCCCTTCTCGCCCACTTTAAATTACAGACAGATGATGTCTCTCCCCTCGGGCTCTAACAGTGGTGAGCCTTGAAGAGAGCTGTTTATGTTTATTTATACAGCAAAACTGCAGAGACGCACATGCACACTCATATTCAGAGCTCATTTTAACCTCTTTCTTTAAGCTCTTTTAATATGCTTAACATGATTTACTGGAAGCTCTCTAGTCTTGAACGGCTGCAGAGGTTTAGGAGGGAAAAATTCAGAGGAAATTTCTACAGGGGGAAAACGCCCAACCCAGAGAAGGCATAAAAGACTTTTGGACTTGAAGAACATAGAAATGTGAGTTTTGGGTTATGGACTATAAATTGAAGAGGAACATGTGTCAGATCCAGGAATTGTTTCGTCATCTCTGTGCAAAATCTTCCTTGAGATGAAATAAATTTTGCCAAGAGCTGTGGATCACCGTGCTGGGCTACTGTAAATCCATCACTCATTACACCTTAGATTTACAGCAGGAACACTCAGTGGAAAACCATTTCATCGACAGCAATTTTCAGTGCACTCCTTCTTTCCAGATTATTACGCCAAGTAAGGTTTTCCTTCATGCTTAAACAGCCTTTGTGCTTTCACTCTTGAGTCACCGTGGTGTTGCGCAGCAGCAGTTCTTTAAACACAGCTTATTAAAAAAAAAATGAATACACTAAATGCACAGATAAAACTCAACTATAATTTCCATATCTATCATTTCAAGTGGTTTAGTGTCAGTTGAAAGAAACATCGTTGTAATGGGAAGAAATTCGCGGCTGGTCAGTGATTGAATTTTTAGTTCACAGTTGCAGTGACCAGCTGGTCTTCCCAAGGTTGAACTTGTGACACCCTCAACATCTGGGTCAACTGGTGGGAGGCAAACTGTCTCCCAACTGTCATAGTCCAACTCACTAGGGTCACTCTCAGACATACAGAGCCATCTAATGTTTAAATGCATCAGTAAGTGGATCTATAAACCAACTAGTTGCCAACTGTTACATTCTGGTTATACTCTTACATAAAAGCAAGGTTACTTAGCAGTTATACCTGCTTTAGTTAGCCCTCCTATCAACTGAGACCTGTGCAGGCCACAGAGGTATATGTTTTTGTCATATCTCAGAGTTTAACGCAGCTGTGAGACATGACAACATTCATCATAATCAATTATTTAGTTTACGGCTATGTCGGCCAGTTTGTTCCTAATGCTACAACATCATTGTGTCACGGTCTGCGGAGACAGGCCGTGCGGTGGTGTGTGTGATGGACCCAGGTGCGTACACAAGTGAGTAGACGGGAGTGAACTTAACAGAAAGCGAGCCTTTATTATGGCCGAAGACAAAGTGTACAAACAAAGCAGGGACAGCGTGACTAAACTAGACTATAACTAAAGTGGGAAAACTAATACTGTGACAAACTAAGAAGACTCAGAGACTATGATGATCACTGCAAAAACTGACCGTGAAAACATGGAGGTGAGAACACAGACGACGCGACACTGAACACAGCAAGACTGAGGACTAAATACACACATGAGGTGATCAGGGGAAGTGGAGACACATGAGGACACAGCTGACCAGAATGAAACATAATTACAGCCAGTGTTGGTCAAGTTACTTGAAAAAAGTAATCAGTAAGTAATTGCTGATTACTTCCACAAAAAAGTAATCCCGTTACTTTACTGATTACTTATTTTCAAAAGTAATTAATTACTTAGTTACTTAGTTACTTTTTAAAAACACGATTTACAACCTGAAGAGGTGATAAAGCGATAGATCTTTCAGCCCAATTCTACTTTTTCTGCATAATCCATCATACAAAATGTAATCAAATGGAAAAGTCTCTTTTTTAAACTTGTTTTATTAGTTTTAATCTTTTAACTTTATGCATCAAGCAAAAATTTAATTATATGCAACATTCTCTGACTTGAATAAATTAGTTTAACATTTAAACCTATTTTCTGCACATTCCAGCACATAAAATAAAATATTTTTTGTGTTTACACTCACTCTTTCAAATAGATGCAAGTAAAACACAGCAGAAAATAAATAAAGTCAAAGACTCAGCGGTCCTGTTGCTCTATTTTCACCTGTAAAGCAGGACTGGGTAGGCGGAGGTTTACCCTGGTGCAGGTGTGCCGCGGTCAGTTGAAGAATCCGCGAGTTTCTCTGTGAATTTCCCATTACGTCGTTGCGCACTCGGTGCTTGCTTGGAAGTTTAGGGGTTTTTTTCGCTGTAAAAAGAAGTTTTCTTCCCACGCACGATGGACGCTAATGTTTTTGTCACTTTTTATGGAATCAAACTCAAAGTAAGGTCAGTACTTCCACGCTTTAAACGCTGCACGCTCATACTCTCTCCCACATCGATATGTGATCCATTGTTGATCTGCACACAGCTGTTGTCACTAACGGCGCACTCGCTTACGTCACTGTCGTGAGACATTCTCGCAAAAAATCACGGTTTTAGTAACGCAGTAACGCAGCGTTCCTACGGGAAAGTAACGGTAATCTAATTACCGTTTTTGCAATAGTAATCCCTTACTTTACTCGTTACTTGAAAAAAGTAATCAGATTACAGTAACGCGTTACTGCCCATCTCTGATTACAGCACAGGGGAGAGTAAACCTAAATGCAGTGAACAAAGAACACCAGACTCTTTCAAAATAAAACAGGAAACCCAGAGACATGAAGATAAATCATGACATGAACTTAACATAACCACACAGACATGAAACATGACAGGTAGACGCACGAATCAGGGAGACTGAGTACAGGGGGAGATGACAGAAACGACTAAGAAATAAAGGACTAAATAGCCACCTAGGAATTAACTAAAAAATGGATACAAAAATACACAAAACTCAAACACTGGGTCACACGACCCAGCCCATGACACGTTGTTTTCTATTGCTGCTTTGATTAGTGCTTTATAAAAATACAAATGTTTTGGAGTCAAAAGCACCCAAGTCTGCCTCTGCAGTTTTAAAAAAGAATTGGTATTTCTACATCTAATGTTTGCCATAATGCACTAAGTTAAAGTAACACAAGGGGGGAAAGGGATATTCTGTCAGTCATCATAAAGAAGAAAGACTCAGATGCTATCACTGCCTTCATCATTTGGATGGGGAACTTCCCATTTTGGCAGTTATCGGAACATTAGAGACGCCTACCTGAGGCAGGTGGGGCATTCCCTGTATGCCACACATGAAGAGGAGAGCTGATACAGCTATATCTGAGCAATGAACCTCCTGGGAGTGAAAACTCCATCTGCTGATGTGACCGTCCGATACCCAACTGGAAGATCTACTTGAGAAGGTGCTACCTTTGCTTCTGAAACACAGACACACAGAAAAAAGCATCTGTTTGTTCCTCCTGTCACATACCAGAGTGCTCTGAGAATAACATTGGCTAGTTGTGTGCAATAACTGCATGCAGTATATTTCATTTTAGTTGATTTTAGTTGTTTTGTGTGTCTCTACAACCATAGACAGAGCTAGATCTACATTACGTCAGAATGCTGGGTGCTGCTCAGTACCAGGGCTGCACTTTTTCACCTATTCTCTTTATATTGTTCACAGACAGAGGCCACAGCAGGGGGTTGGAGAGTGTCTGGTTTGTTGGTTTCAGAATCTCATCTCTGCTTTTTGTAAATGATGTGGTTCTCTTGACTTCATTAATTCCTGACCTCCAGCTCACACTGAAGCAGCTGGGAGAGAGGAGATGAAATTGACATATGAATTTGTGCAGCATTTGCATTAAGAAGGACACTGTGGCAGTCTGGTGTGATGACGAGACTTGAGTGTGGAAGTGAAGCTGAAGGTTTACAGGTCCTACCCTTAGCCATGGTCACGAGCTGTGGGTAGTGAGAGAAAGAATAAGATTGCAGATACAAGCAGTGGGAATGAGCTTCTTCTTAAGAGTGTCTGAGTGATAAAGATCTCTGTCATTTGGGAGGAACTCAAAGTAGAGCTGCTTCTCCTTTGCATCAAATAGAGCCACTTAAGGTCATTCAGGGTGGAGGTATTTTGGTCATGACCTACTGCGGCCCCGGGGCAGACAGGATGGGCTGGAGAGATTACATTTCTGGGCTGACTGGTTACATGTTTCTTTCAGTGGTTTTATATTAGGATTAAAATGACACAACCATTCTCTTAATGAAGCAACCATTTCAAAGGTTTATTGTATGTTTATTGTAGATGGTGACAAACATTTTGCTCATGCCAACAACTGTTTTCCCAAGCATGTCTGTAGCATAACACTATATAAGAAATACTTGAGTCTCTGAGTCCGGTGTCTCTACGTACTGTATTCCTGCCTCCCTTATGTTCCCTTGTCTGGTCAGGTGAAATGGTTGGTTCTTTGTTTTGTCTTGTATGCCTTCGTGTTGCATTCGTTGTAATTCTTCGGTGTTTAATCCCCTTGTTATCCCTTTCTCTCTGTGTTCAGTGCTTTCAGTTTTTGGCCTTCTTAGTTTTACTTTTACTGAGGTTCTGTTGTCAGTTAAAGTTTGCTCTATTCTATCCACCATATTGTGCTTCCTCTGTGTTTGTCACATTTTTTGTCTGTGATGCCATGTTTAGTTATGTCCAGTTTTAATTTGTTAGCCCTTTGTCTTGCATGCTCCGTGTTTAGTTCCCCCCCCCTAATTAGTGTCCACCGTGTTCCCAACTGTTTCCATTCTCCTGGTTGACTTCTGAGTATTTATTGTCTGTGACACCCTCTGTTCATTGTCAAGTCCTCTGTCATTGCTGTGTGTTTCCTTGCTCCATGTGCTCCCTTGCTCTGTGGTTTTCCCTAGATTCCCCCAGATCCCTAGTGTTTGTATTCCTGGCTCCTACGCTTTCTTTATTTTGTATCTTGTGATTTTGAAAAGTCTTATACATCAAAGCAGTTTTTGTTTTCACGTCTTGCCTCTCGAATCCCACATACTGGGTCTTCAAAACATGCCTGCTGCACAGTGTTACATGATAGATGCGTTACAATAGCCTAGCTTTCCTATCTTCTCAGAGAAATATTTAAAGCAATAAAACATCCAGTTCATAATCACTGACTTGCTGACTGCTGCTTGCTGTCTTCGGTCAGAGGTTTAGGCCATTAGTACCGCTTCTTAATCACAGGCTGGTTATAAACGATGGGCCACCGTGATGTCATCCATTGGTTTTTAGCAATGTTCTCTAAATCGTCAGCTAGTCTAGCAAGTCACATCTATAAACTGTGATTTTCTAACACAGAGACACACACATCTAATGAACAAAATACACAAGTTTCGCCCACCAGCTTTGGTGAGTGAAATTCACCAATTTTTGGTGGGTGGAAAGCCAAATCATTTGCAAGGCAAATCAGAGTAAAACCCAAAAATTAAGCCTAAAAAAACAGACAGGTGACATATTTAAAATATTCACCCTCATGTTTTGACTTTATTTCCTAACTGCCATGGAGATGAAAGAAGGAACTTCATGGGTCAGAGTTGAGTGTCTTTTTGGGTCTCACCATTCTGAACCATGTTTCAGTTACAGGGTGCTTTCTTACCTTTAGACTATTATTAGGTCACACAGAGTTTAAACTTAGGTTTGTTTTGTCCAGATTTCTTTTTTTTTCATTTTCAGTTACATATATACTGTACTTTCATATGACCTGGAAACAATTAGGAACAGATAATCATGTGTCACCTAATAAGAATGCATCATCCATCTGGCTGAACCGTACCTGTTCCAACTTCCTTTGTTTTTTCTGGCAAAAAGCTGCATAGCTCCAGCTTTCTCCCGTGAAAGCCTGCATGCATTAATTAAGACCTGCAAAGGCTTCTGACGCCCACACAATGATTGCTGATCCCCTCCTGGATAGTGGGAACGCTGGACTGATTTGACAAGCTTAGAAGGAATACAGAGAAAGTGAAGGTAAGAGAGAAGGGGAACTATAATGTAATTTTCAAAAGGGAGTTTGATTTCATCCTGCAGGTATTTGGAAGGGACCAAGAGGCAGTCTCCAGGGATAAAGGCTCTCCTTTGTGCATACTTTCCGCTGTATGAAAAAAAGATTGACAAAGGGGGGGGGAGAACTACTTTAATTTGTGTTTGAGAAGGAGTCGGGGCAAAGTCGGGGGCAAAAGCTGGGCATGGTTTTCATTAAATGTTATGAGGTATTGTAGGGAGAGCTGCCAGAGTGTTTGCACATTGGTAATTCTGGATGTCAGTCAGCACTCAGTCGAGTCGTACCTCAGAGAGGGAAAGACGTTAAATGAGAAAAGCAGATTGGAGCTTTAGCTAAGGAAACATGATGCATGCAATGAATTCATTGGTGAATTTTAAGCAACACTGGTGGAACCGTTGAGCAACTGTTGAGCTTATATGTAACTTTTTAGATTATCCAATGCTAAAAAAAACAAACAAAAAGAAAAACAAAGAAACACTCCGAAATGTGCTGGATACCTATACTGATATAGATTGGGTAACTGGAATGACAGGATGTTGCATTATTTGACTGAAGAGAGAGTTATCAACCCACAGAGGGCTGATAGATAGATGCTAAGTTATTATACTTCAAATGGACAAGATATAGAAATAATTCACACTGTATACATTAACTATATATAAAAGAAGAGGAATAAGCTATAAAGACCTATTTTTTATTTCTGTTATGAAGTTGGATGTTTTATAAAGGGTGTCTGCAGGGATTTACTCACTTTTGCAATCGGCCTCTTTAAAGGAGCCACAGTTTTGCTGCTTCTGCATTGGCTGCATTTAAAAAAAAAACCCTCATCATCATTAGATTTTTGTTTTCTTTCCTTAACGTGGAGGACTAGTTTCCAAAGGATTTGATAAGATTTGTTGACATAGACCAGCAGTCTCTTCAGCTGTTTCCATCCAAAACACCACTTTGGTGACAGTCAGTGTGTCGACAATGAAAAATGGCAAGTTGAGGAACAATGGCCACTTTTTAATGTTTTTGAATAAAGAATAGTGATTTAACATTGCATGGAGGTGGACGAGAATGAGTCACCAAATTAAATCCGCTCCTGTTGAAGGGATTAGTTTAGAGATTATGGTTTGGAGCTTCACTCCTCTGAAGAAAGTAACAGTCAGTATACAGTATCCAAAATCTGAATTGACCCAGTGAGAGGCCGAGGAAGAAAGAAAGGAACATTATTCAAGACTGAAAGCAGGACAGAGAGTGTAAGACGAGAGCACAGGCAAGACAAATGAGTCAGCTGGGGTTTTGTTTTATGTTCACTGATATTCAAACGAGCTCTCGGCCGCATGAGATTGCGTCATGGCATTTGGGAGTTGGACCAGGGGTTTTATGAGCGTGTGTTGTGCAACACCAGCTCATGTTTTTCTGTAATCCATCTATTCATAATGTCATTTCAACTATATTAAATGTTGCATAATGCACCTTTTATAATAAATACTGGCCAAGTGAGGAATAAAAAAAAAAAGGTAATTGTCACATTTGTCATTCGCTAAGACTGTGAAATCAGAAAGTTCCACTAAGAAGACCCGGAGAATATTCGCAGCAACAAAGTCTCCTTATCCCTTTCCTTTTAAGAAAAGGGAAATAGAATTTTGTTATTTAAAAATTACTGGACAAAAAGCCAACATATCCCAGCTGTCTTAAACCTGTTTTTTAATTTGAATATATGATCATTATTACATGAAGCATGGACTTTCTCACAACGCCATCATAAAGCCAAAATATGTTGGATTTATATTTTTAATGTACATTTTTCTGTGGTTTATCATTTAAGTTTGAAATCTGTGATCACAAGTCTGAGCGGGTTTCTGGATTCACAAAAAAGAAAATCATTCACAGAGTTTTAAAATCAGATTATAAAAAGCAGCAATTGCGTTACAACAAATCAAATAAGCCCCATGAGTCATTCCAATAACATCTCCCTGCACCAGTATTTTGAACAGTTGGCATGTGAGACTCCATACACTGAATTCAACCAGAGACCCATTTGCAAAGAAAACACCAAAACGAAATTTTCATTTATATATTTTTGACAGTATCAAACCCAGATTTAAACATTTAAAGGAAAATAAACAGATCACACTGTGAAAAAAATGTTTTAGTATTTAATTTAGAGACTCTGTGGCACCAGGACGAGTAAGGAACTGCTTTACAGGAGCTGTCTTGAACTCAAAACATCACAAACTCATGCATGCGTGTTGCATGCAGCTTCATGATTGTGCAGAAGTGGTCGGACAGGCTGACTTTCAAAGAAGAAGCGGGAGCTTTGTCAAAAGCCTGAAGATTAAGTTGTCATCGCAGGTCTCGTTTTAGCCTCTGCTGGAACTTACTTGTGTTTTTCCTGTTTGACTGCTGCAGCTTCTTCCACTGTCTGTCACAGCTAATGCACACATGTCTGACATTTTGAATGACAGGCTTATGAACAGTGGAAATTTTTCCTCAGAGACACTTAACTGTGTTTATATGAGTCTCAGCAAGTTGGAGCTTTAAAAGGAGTGCTCAAGGTTAAACAAATACAAACCCCCATATGAGGTTAAACTATAATTAGTAAATAGATTATTGAAAATACAGACATTTAATCTACTGTCAGTTTTTAAGGAATGATGACAGCTAAATTATAAAGGAAGGATAATTACTCACATATTAAAAAAGACTTATAGACGTGTTTGTTTTGAACAAACATGTTCAGTAAATTCTGTCTGTGATGCACTCATAATGCAGTGTCTACTCTCTCAAACACCTCTGCTCCATGTCCTGTTTTTGTTGCTGGTCACCTCCAGGGATCCTATGAACACGCTGCGGTAATTTCTCAGTGTTTCCTTCTCTCATATCTCCTCTCAACGGGCTCCATATGACCTGCAGCTGAGGTTTAATATTCGATCTCCCGCCAGCGAGCTTTTCAGTGATCACACAGCTCACTGCTGGTCTCACACAATCATAATCTCCCTGTAAGATAGAACAAGGAGGACAACAGTGTGTGTGTCTGTGTGCGTGTGTGTTTGTATTATGTTTGGCACAGCAGTTGCAGTGCGGGGAGTTCCAACTGTTTTTATGAAGTTAAAATTAAAATAACAGAAGCGCTTTTAAGCGTGTGTGTGTGTGTGTGTGTGTGTGTGTGTGTGTGTGTGTGTGTGTGTGTGTGTGTGTGTGTGTGTGTGTGTGTCCTTTCTATGTGGAGCTTGCATGCTCTCCCTGTGTCTGCTTGGGTTTTCTCCAGGTATTCTGGTTTCCTCACACAGTCCAAAGACATGCAGTCACTGTGGTTCAGATAACTGGTGGTGGAAAGGTGTGAATGGACGCTCTCTGTGTTAGCCTGATGACCCGTCCAAGGTATACCCTGCCTCTCACCTTATGGCAGCTGAGATAGCTGTTCTAAAGTATTTGATGAAAAGTTTCTAAAACATTTTTGGCATGAGATTAATTATGTAAGGGTAGCACTATCAGTTCAACAGATTGCTGAAGTTCTAACACTGGATTTTAGCTAAACTCCCAAAAATGATTAGATAATTTGTAAATTCTATATAAGTGTGCTGCTCTTAAAGAGAAACAACTTGTTACCCTGTGCGAGTAGACATTTGAATATGTGCAGCAAAATTCAGGAGACATGAAAAAATATTGTGATTCTTTGTCTCTAACATAAAAATAACATAACTTTCCAGTGAATGTGTTTCAGGCATTTACTGGTGTGTGAAATATATGAAATGATGTATGATGAAATCACAAGGATAGCCCCTCAGATTTGAACCACAACTTGTAAAGCATAACCTACATTGATATACATAACCAAGGAGAAAAAGCAATTGTTATGGTTGGCACCTTATATTTTGTCGTAAATATATTTCTATTTGCATTTAATTTCTAACATTTACCAGATGACCTCCTCTACCTCTAGAGCAATAGCCACACTGCTGTCTTCCAGGTTGCCTCTAAATGCCAACTTGAAGGCACGTAAACATACTATAGTCAGAAGATTTACTTTCCAAGTTTTAAAACAGGTCCATCCATGAGGCATGAGTGCACAGAGGCTTACACAGTGTACTTGTTGGTTTTCATAAAGAAAATAATATTTACCCTCCATGTTTTGTTTTTGCTTTTGTTTTTTACTTTTTGTCATTATTTCTGTCTGACTGATTACATTTTTCTTTTCTTTTTTTCTGTGACAAATTGAGCCTTGCTTTAAAATTGAGTTAATCCTCACAAACCAAATGAAAATCAATGAATATGAGTACAGCCTGGTACAAACAACAGTTAGGCATTTACAGCTAGTTTTACTCTGATTTTTCATCGAGCGCAACAGATGAAATAGTTTTAATGCTTAATTTTGTGTATTATTAGTGGTGTCCATCTTTTATCTACAGTTTATCACTTTTAACATTGCAACTGTATTTTCAGATGGAAGTTAGTAATTACTTTCCAGAATCACAATAAGCCTCATCCAGCCACTCGTCAGCTTGACCAACTTTGGATGTGTGGCATTAATCCTAACAAAGATCGCTTATTAACATCTGAATGGTTTGACATGTTACATGATTTTATGAGCGTTGCTTGACAGCCTTTGGGAACATGCAGTCTAGCCTGTGAGAGTGAAAGTATGTATCCATGGGTTTCTCTCAGAATGGGCGCATAGCTGACCTTGTCTGCCTGGTCTCCGAGGTGAAGACATTGTGTCTTCTCTCTGCTGCACCTGCTAATCAAGTCCGTTCTACACGCAGAGTGTAACAAGATTAAAGATTTCATCACACTCACAGTTATTTGAGTCGAAGGAGACACAATAATGTCTTTTGTTGGCGGAGCAAAACCTCATATCTGAGAGTGGAGGTCAGTCTTTTGTTTAGAGACTCTTGGGGACTTATCTGTGTGAAAGGAAATGAACTGGTGTTTGTCAGTCAACAAGCTCCAGGCAGCCAAATATGAAATACAAAAGCTACAAAAAATGTATATAAAACTCAAAGAGTCTGTTATATCAACACTGTGGATAGCTTAGACACGCAGCATTTGGCTGCAGTTTATCTAACATGGAAGGATTCCTTATAGGAGAGAACAGATTTATCTCTGCTGACAACTGAAAAACTATTTCAAATCTAATGAAGAGAAGTAAAAGGGCTTAATATGCTTATAAAAGTGCAGAAACAATATGGGTTTTATGAAATATTGGAGACTTGAGACAGACTACACCCTATATGAAGCCTAATGTTTCCTGCTCTTGCTAACTGTAAAGTTGCAAACAGTCTGCTCACAGTTCATATTGCTGACCTATGATTCATACTCCACAGAATTTAGAAAAATGTCACTCATTTGGTTTCCTTTTTCTTCCTCACCTTCATAAACCGTCACTCACCAGAGTCACAAAAACAGGCTTAACCACTTTTGGTAGGAAACAGTGAATGTGAATGCAGAGAGGGCATGCTCAGAGGCGGGCTGCCAAAACCGCAATGGAAAAAAAACAACATAATTCTCCTTGAGTTAAAAACATATAAAGGTTATGATGACTGCCCATCTCGGCAAACGTTCATAAGCGTTCATAACCTTTTTTCATTTATCGGCTGCTGTTGAAAGAACTTGAAAAAAAGGTCTACATATGTTTGCACTGAAATCCAAAAAGTGCCTCCAAATCGTACCAACCCACTCATTATATCTTGATTATAATTTCTCGTATTTAACTGGTAAAAAATGGAAAGCTGTGGTTTCACAGAGAACTTTGTGCTTGACTATTTGGCTGAGAGCAGAGACTTCCAGGAGTCTCTGTTGATTACCTGTAACTGTATCCGTCCAAGAAATAATCCACCTTAATAAATGTACCACATATTGTCATATTTCATGCTTCTGTTTTTGTGAAGACTAAATCAGAGCTACAACATGTACTTACCGGCCGCTTTTTTAGGTATTATATGTTGAACGGATTGTTAACACAGAGTTGTTCTGCTAGGATGTTCTCATACAACTATCTCTAAGGTTTATGGAGAATTGCTAGAAAAGGTGAAAATATCCATTCAGCAGCAGTTCTCTGGTTAAAATGCATTGTTGATGCCAGATGGCCAGCCTTCTTTCAAAAGAAACTTCAATAACCACTTATTACAATCGAGGTATGCAGAAGAGCACCTTTGCATGCACAACAGCTTGAACCTTGAAGCAGAAGAAGACCACACCAGGTGCCACTCCTGTCAGCTAAGACCAGGAAACCGAGGCTACACTTCACGCAGGCTCATGAAGATTAGACAATAGAAGATGAGAAAAACATTGAGTGGTGTGATGAGTCTCAGTTTCTGCTGCAAAATTTAAGATGATAATGTTGTTGCTAACCATGTCCATCCCTTTACAGCCATCTTCTGATGGCTCTTTCTACCATCATAACGCTCCAGGTTACAAATCTACAAATACAAAATTAGGGAAAACGTGACTACTTTGTGTTCTTGTATCAATTAATGGCATTTTTAGTTTCAGTGTTAATGACTGGAAACAGTAAAAGAAGAAAAATGTTTCATATCTGGTCTTAACTGGCAGAGGGAGAAATCAGGGACCTACTGTATGAGCCTCTAACAGGGAAATATAAAAAATGCAAAGTTTCCGTGAATACTTAACTGGCTTGTATGTTTCTTTTTTTCTTTCTCTTCTCTCCCATTTGTCCTCCAGAAAGTCTGATGGGAGTTGGAATTTGAGAGTTAAGGCCACTAACATGTAAAAAATGGCTTTATATGTATTTTCAACTACAAGGTTACAATTTTGTTAGAGCAGAGCTACAATTATCTGATTCTTGCTGCTGCATCCCACTTTCCAAAAACATCTAATCACCATGGTTCCATTGTGGAACTCTTACAAATGTACTGTATTTATTAAAACGAATAAATGCCATGTCACGAGGCATTAACATGTCCAAATTTGTCGGCATATATTCTCTTCTCCTACCTCCAGTTCACTGCTCTCTTTTCCCTCCAATTTCTCCCACCCCCCTTTCTGTTCTCCTTCCTGCCAGGTCATGTTAAAACCTGCTTCACATCTGTCCTGACAAACACCAACCAAACAAGGCTCTTTGTTACCCGGGTGGCAGTTCAATAACTCAATTGGTATCAATTTGAGGAGAGGAGGAGAAAAGCCCAGAGGCTTGCAAGTAAATTCTTTAAAATGGGAAGGAACAAACAGAGGCAGGAAGAAGGATAAGATAATGACAGCTGACAGGTTAAAGCAAAGAGTTGCTAGAAAAGAGCTTGGATGTAACTTATGGGTCATGCTGTAGTTGAGAGCCTGGATGGCAAGAAGACAGAAAGGGAGGCAAAGAGGAAGGAGAACGATAATAAGCAAGTAATTAAAGTTGACAAGTAGATGAGACGTGTTACTGAAAATAGCCAAATACTCTAAACACACCCTTTCATATATGAGTGGCTTTAAAGAGCTTGGTTATGCCCTATTTTTGCCCAGGGTGAAAGGTCACCTGTTAAGAGGTGAAAGGTCAAGGGGAACAAGCCCTGCAGCAGTAAAGTGTTTATATAGGTGCTTTCTGCGGGAAAGCTGAGTGGCAGCAATGGTAGAGTAGATCTGAGTGTAGCAGCTGGAAACCAAATTATTAAGAATTGCACAAATAAACTCTTGGTTCAGTATCTTGCCTAAAAATACTTCCGCATGCAGACTGGATCAGCCAGGGATCAAACCACCAACCTTGTGGATTAGTAAATGACCTGCTCTACGTCCTGAACCACAGCCGCCCCAAAAAGAACGTTGCTTGCTTTCTCTACATACTTCAAGTTCCCCCAAAGTCTAAAGACATGTTAGATTAACTTCCCTTAGGACTGAATAGCTGTTGGTCTCTCTGTGTTAGCCCTGCAACAAACTGGTGACCTTTCCAAGGTCTACCCTTTCTCTGACATCTGGGATAGACTCCAGTCCAACTTCAACCCTTAATTAGATACATGGATGCATGAATGCATTGATAGATGGATGAATGGATGGATTTCAGTCAAGCTTTGTCAGCGCTGCATCTGCTCTCTGCATGAGCACATGTGAATAGGCTGTTCTCAGAGAGAAAACTAAAATTCAGTACAAGATCTCTCAGTAAGATTTCTTCTTTGTCCACTCATTTTCTTCAAGACATCAAGCAATATATAAAAAAGTGATACTTCTTAAAAGTTCCTCTTAAAGCCATTCAGTCATGTCTGAATTATAAACAGATTTTCCTTGCAAACAACAAGGGTGCATGACAAAACTTTCTTTGGAGTTCCCATCCTCCTGTCTGATTTATGCCTCTTTCACAATGTATGCATGTTTGCAGCATGTATTTTACAGCCAGTTAGTGCACTATGGTGTGGAATATTAGCGTGCTATTAGTCTTGCTTGTTATGCTTCACCGTGAAGGCCTAAAAAGTGCAAGCCTCTTCTAATCTCTCCTCTGTGCAGTCATGTCATCTCCTATCACAACATGACCCTGCCTGGCCCAGAGGGCCTATTGTTGTGCCGAGAAGTAGCTGCACTGGAGCCCAATAAAACCTCAGCTGCTGCCCCAAGGCTCTGAAGTCCTCCCCTCATGCTGTCTACCTGGAAGCTGCCTATGCTGAGTGCACGTTCTTCCCTTTTGCTTCTCTCTGTCCATGGTGGTTAACTTTTCTCTTTAATCTTCTATGGATCCAGCAACTGATGTACCAAATGAAAGAAAGAAAAAAAACAACAATTTCTGATTTCATTTGACAAGACAATAATTTATTGGCACACAAATTCAAATTCCTTTCCCTTTCTGCTCTCTTTTCTGCTTTCTTTGTCATCATCACTTCATTGCATCTATTAGTTACAGCAGAGATGGCAAGATCTCCAGTTTGCATACTTTTACAAAAATCCAGCTCTCTGTGCCATGTCGGGTGGTCCTGTGATATGCAGTGTTAAAGACTTAAATTTTAACTTCTGCCTCAAAGAACATGGAAATCATTAGGGGCCCTGGGTAAGAGGAGACCTTTGGGTTCTATGAGCAGATGAATGGCAATTAAAGCTAATTCAATTAAATGTTGTATTGCATTTCAGAGAGGGTAAGAGCTATTCACAGCTTTATCCACTTTGTTTTTCTCATGAGAAAAGGAACTTGAGCTCTTAACCAAGGCAGTGTGGGAAGCCATTTTGAAGGCAACTACAAAGTGAACCAGCATTGCATCTCTTTAAGTGATGCATTTTATCGAATAGCAGTGCTATAAACACTGTTACCATCAGTCTGTTCCCCATGAAAAAGGTAAGTTTCCTTAGAAATAAGGAGAGACTGTTTTTAGTATAAGCAGTCAATTTTTATTTTTGCTGCTTCAAAAAAGTTTGTTACAAGCTCATTACAGATATTATGTTCCTCTGAGGAAGATATCTGTTACCTTCAGTGAACAGATTTGCATGCATGTATGCCAGCATGGATGCTGTGTGCCTACATGCATGTCCGAGTGCCAAGAGTTAAATGTCAGGTATATGCAGGTATGCTGACATCTGAAACTATGGCAGGACAAATGGAAATCATTGTCAATTTAATGCTCAATTTAATGTAATATTAAATAAAATACATCCTTGATTAGCAAGTGATTAAACAACTTCAGGTGTGAAACACAAATATTAGCTTGCTAATATTTGTTTTCTTAGAGCAAACACACCCAGGGCAAAGCACTGCATGGGTTTCACTAATTCTGAAAAGCTGGCCAATGCAAATTCATCAAGTTTCACCTGATCAAATGTATTTATTCAGTTCAGACCTGAAGCACAGTGGATTTTAGTTTGGAATTTATTTTTCTTGTTTTGTTTGATTTCGTTTTTTTACATTTGCTTTACATTAAAGCCTACAAAATTCAGAGATTGTAATAATTATTTTAATTTTTGGAGTGCATTGTATCAGTGGGACTAGGCATTTTAGCAACTTAGTCCCTAATGATGTGAAAAAACAATTAAAGCAAAACTAGGGTGTTCCTGAGAGGTTAAACACACTGAAACCTAGAAATAAAAAATAAAAGCTTTTTTAAAAAAAACCCAAAAAAACCCCAAAAAAACAAACAGTGGAAGTGACTTGGGGGACACAATGTGACAAAACAGTTTCTGAAGTGACCGATAGCAATTCCATTCTGAGTACTTTTGCAGCATTTTTGCAGTGCAGGTTACAGTGCATTTGCCCTGTCAGAGCCACTGTACATTTGCTTAACCAAAAGGATTTGTTTGAGTCTATCCCCCAGAGCCAACCTGGCATTTCTAACATGATCACCTCCTACACTACAGTACATTCTCTTCTCCTGTTTCATCATGCCCATTTCTTTGTGAGTTATTTGTTAACATAGGACTGGCATCTTCCAAGTCCCCACACTATTCCCACTGGCACACCTGTATCTCCTTGGCAGTTACACCAGCTGTGATAAAACACCAGTCCTTCGTCACACTCATCACCACATTGTTTCACTAATTAAATGCTAGACTTGTTTGGGCTTTTTAGCTGCTTGATTTCAATGTGCTTATACTTCATGTATTGGACTTAATCTTTCACTCTCCTCTGCAGAAACTCTGACTGCTGGATCATATTTTTACTTTTACCCCCATTTCACGGTTAAAAAAATAAACTTTTGAATTTACTGTATAAACCCAACAGAAAAAGGGAAAAGTAAGTAACAACTAAATACAACAAACATCATGAGGTCATGTAATGCCAACAAAGGTCAATAGAAGAAAAATGACCAAAAAAGTTTGCTTGAAGTGGTTTGCTTGTAAATATATTTAGCTGTAAGAGAATGAATTTGGGGTTGCAGAGCAGTCTGGTACATGTCTTGTTTCACATGTTGAAACTGGTAAGCTAATTTAAGTCCAAATTTCCAGTCTTAAACTCTACATCTCGTGCTTGAGGGCATCAAAGATTAGTTCCAGAATATTTTCCAATTTAAATGCTACAGCATTAATGTGGCTGCCTTAAATAACAGAATGGCAATTTAACAGTAATGTTATGAGTAATGACAGACAACAGCTGGGTCTTTTTATTTTTTTGTTATCTGTCAAACTAGTCAATAACCAACCAATCACACAGTGGAGTTGGTAAGGCAGGTGAATTGGTAACCAAGACATTTGTTTGATAAACTGCAGCTCTGCCTAAGGGAACTCCAGTGTGGATAATCAGCAGTCTCTGGCCTGGCTACAAACCCTAAGACATAAAGTTGAAGTTGCAAATTTCCCTTCAAAGATTAGAAATGCATTCCAGAAAAAGACCACAGATCTCTGATAAGAATTCTTGCCAAAGTGTTTAGCGCATTCAAAACAGATTTTAAAATCTATGAAGCGTGTGAATCTTTTTGAACTGAGATATGTAAGCTTGTTTGTGCCAGAATTTTCTTTGTCCTAAAGATATAAAGCAGTGTGCAAGCAGCAGTAGAAAACATCTCTCTATCTCTGTGTGGTACTTACTTATATATTACACAGGTATGTGAGTACTGATAGGAAGATATATTGCAGCACAAATGAGCTGCGTGTGGTATTCATGGTTGGAAGTTATGTGCAGTATCTACACATAAGTATGCATGCACATTGAAGCAGTGAGTTGAGGGATTTCTGGGGTCTGTTCAAATCATTATCAAGACCAGCGATCTGTCTGCAGTTGGATTTCACTTCATTCACTCTTCCCTCACCTCTCTTTTCACCGCTCACTCCATCTATCCACCCCCAGCAAGTCATGACTGCTTTCATTACAACCAGACTGTTCAAATAAATCAAGCCTCTCCCCCATTCCCCGCCTTCTTCGTTCTCTCTGAACACCAAGCACATTAAAAGACTAATGAGGGTGACAGACTCTGAGGTTAAGGTTTGTTTTAATCTAAGGACTTTTAGTAACCTTAGTTAATATGTTGTATGGACTGGCTGTTAACATTAACTGGTTTTACTGGTTCATTTTAGTAAAAAACATAGATACCAGATAGGGCTGGGTGATATGACCCAAAATTCACATCTCGATATTCTTTAGCTGGATAGTAATATACGATATATATCTTGATTTTTTTTTTAAAGCCATAAAGTAAGAACAAAAAGAGAGTTCTTAGTCAAAGCTGTGTCCCAGATCTCACACAGGCACTTTTATTAACAAACAGTGTAGATGTACAAAAATTACTCAGAAACGAATTATCGGCATTTATTAAATAATAATGCTCCATAAATAAAATAAAACAATTTTGTTTTTGTGCATAACAAAAAGCTCACAATTGTGCGCTCAAAATGTAAACTAAAAGATGCTGAGCATAATAACAAAGACAGACTGATTTTGCAGCTGCTCTGTTCCCAAGTTCTACTGCGTGACTGACAGCCTAGAGTTTGAAATCCACTTCGTAAACATGTCTCTTAACAGGTGCCATTTGTGGTCCTTATATACACACAATACGGTAAATTACATTGAAACACAGTATGTATTACTCCACGAGGCTCCCGACTTTACCAAAGTTGTACGAAAACATTTTTTGACAGATTACTGAGCGCCGTGTACCACAAAAAATCGGTTCACGGTCAGTAAGCACAACCAGAATTCCACGGGGCCGCCATGGCTCAGGGGCTTGGGAAGCATATCTATAACCGGAAGGTCGCCGGTTCGATCCCCGGGCTCTCTGTCCTGGTCGTTGTGTCTTGGGCAAGACACTTTACCCTACCGCCTACTGGTGATGGCCAGAGGGGCCGATGCCGCGATATGGCAGCCTCGCTTCTGTCAGTCTGCCCCAGGGCAGCTGTGGCTACAACTGTAGCTGCCTCCACCAGTGTGTGAGAGTGAATGAATAATGGCATTGTAAAGCGCTTTGGGTGCCTTGAAAAGCGCTATATAAATCCAATCCATTATTATACATAAGGGGCACTGTTGATTTTTGAGAAAATGAAAGGATTTTAGGCCGTGGTGTCAATTAGGGCTGGGTATCATCACTAATTTCTAGAATCGATTCGATTCCGATTCACAAGGTCCCGAATCAATTCGATCCACGATTCGATTTGATTTGAATCGGGGAAATTTTGCCTCAGACAGTCAGAAATATTATAACTCAGATCATGCATCAGTACATTTCCATAATTTTATATCCCTAAAAAGAAATCTGACACTTGCGAGACGTAATCAAAGGTGTAAGCATCACAGCAGATGCCTTTGTGACAAAGTAACTGAGGATAAAACACAGGAAAACATGAAGGTGATTTTCCTGGCCTGGGATTTTATAAAAATATTCTGCAGTAGATCAAAAACAAAAGAAAACCATTAATGAACATATGAACATTACCTGAGACTGCTGAAGTGAAGCAGAGCAAAGTTACAGAGGTTTTATTAGAGACACGGCTAAGCGTTTTGCAATTTTGCATAATTTTAAAAAGTTGAAATTTGTTCAGTAGCCTATTGAACAGCAGAAATGAGGCTTTCTTTTAGGAAGTAAGTAAAAGGAAACAAACAGCGGCCGAAGGCGCCGCAACGGTAGACTTGTGCGTAACAAGCAAACAAATAATGCAGAAAAAAAGATTTTTAGACGGGAAACTGTTCTTGAAGTATACAGAGAGAGCAAGAGAGAGAGAGAGAGAGAGAGAGCTGTGCGTGAAGTGCAATTTTATCGTAGTGGAAGCAAAACAGCAAAAGTAAGAGTGAATTCATGACAATGTTCATGTGAAGCGTAGTTTGCTGCTTCTTTTGCTGCTGGTTTACTAAATATTGTTTGGAGAGAGATAAAACCTGCAGCTTCAGAATCATCGCAAAAAGGACGTAAACACAAAGCACAGACCCGCCAAAACTTCAGAATCAGTGAGCTGTCGGCTTTCAGCCCCGACCGTGTCCGTGTCGTCGGTGAGAGAAAGTCACATCTCACTGATTCTGATGCGTCGGCGGGTATGCGCTTTGTGTTTACGTCTTTGTGCAGAATCCGTGTTCAGTATTTTACTGTTTTAGCTGTTTGATGGTTGTTGAAATTTTGTGAGGTTTAACCTGAGATTCTGGCATTTCGGTCAAAATAAATTTATATTGAAAAATCGATTCAGGATTTTAATGAATTGATATTACGTTATCCAAATGAGAATCGATTTTAATCGATAAATCGATAATCAAAACCCACCCCTAGTGTCAATGCTGTTACTGCGCCAGATCCGCGGCACCAAACCGTAGTAAGAAAACCTCTGGCAGTTCCTTGAAGGTTCTGTAACTGGCTCGTAGCCGGCAACCAGCTTACTATACAGGTCAACTCCGCTAGCAAAAAGATCGAAGGAGGCGTAGGAAACTGCTTTACCGAATTTTATTTCTTCTCCAAGGCACGAACACCGCGTACAGTGGGCTGAAACAGTTTACTCACAGCGAGCATCGCCGACACAACTCTGGCTGTCGAGGGAGTTATTGTATTCCTTTTATTTATTTTGTTTCCGTCTCTTCTGTAGCTAACCGTTACTTTTCCCCTTCTCCGCTCTCTCTCTACACACACACACCAGGCAGTCCCACTACACACATCCCGAATACATTTCCCATCAGGCTTCACCCTTAAAGGGCCATGCCTGTAACAATGCGTTAGCCCGGTTAGCTCGTTAACGCGTTGACGCCGTCCTGCCCCACGCACGGGGCAATCCGCGGTAACTCATTAACAGAGATTTGCCGCGTTAATGCAATTCAATTCAATTCAATTCAATTCAATTTGATTTATATAGTGCCAAATCACAACACACAACACAACACACATTGTACAGTAGATCGTACAATAATAGATACAGAGAAAAACCCAACAATCATATGACCCCCTATGAGCAAGCACTTTTGCAACAGTGGAAGAAACCTCCTGCAGAACCAGGCTCAGGGAGGGGCGGGGCCATCTGCTGCGACCAGTTGGGGTGAGAGAAGGAAGACAGGATGAAAGACATGCTGTGGAAGAGAGACGGAGATTAATAACAAGTATGATTCAATGCAGGGAGGTCTATTAACACATAGTGAGTGAGAAAGGTGACTGGAAAGGAAAAACTCAATGCATCATGGGAATCCCCCGGCAGCTCAGTCAACCGGAGCATAACTAAGGGAGGATTCAGGGTCACCTGGTCCAGCCCTAACTATATGCTTTAGCAAAAAGGAAAGTTTTAAGCCTAATGATAAAAGTAGAGATAGTGTCTGTCTCCCGAATCCAAACTGGAAGCTGGTTCCACAGAAGAGGGGCCTGAAAACTGAAGGCTCTCCCTCCCATTCTACTTTTAAATACTCTAGGAACAACAAGTAGGCCTGCAGAGCGAGAGCGAAGATTTAACAGGGAGCCAACGAAGGGAAGCCCATACAGGAGAAGTCTGCTCTCTCTTTCTAGTCCCTGTCAGGACTCTTGCTGCAGCATTTTGGATTAGTTGAAGGCTTTTCAGGGAGTTTTTAGGACTTCCTGATAATAATGAATTACAGTAGTCCAGCCTGGAAGTAATAAGTGCATGAAGTAGTTTTTCAGCATCACTTATTTAAAACAACATATAAAAGCACAATCATAAATATCAATGTACAAATATGCTAAAAAAAAAAAAGGGGTATTCAGAGCCGAGGCTTAGCAGTGGAGGGGCAAGGATGCAACGCACAAACTCAAAAAAAGAGAAAAGAAAACACACTAATAGACAAGTGCAGCACACTATCACACACTCACACTAATAAACAAAAAGAAGACAGGTGTGTAACACTCAAAAGTTCCCACCACCAAGGCGCCCCCAGTCTCCTCCACGTCAGCTCTCCGCATCCGAATAAAAGAAAAAAGAAAATTATAATATATTACAACAAAACTTACATGCAGCGCTGGGGGGGGTAACCCAACTGCAGGACCACACTGGTGATCTGCAGCTAGAAAAAGGGCCTCCCACCAGTGGTAACAAAAATCAAAGCTACAAATCAAAACAACAGAAAACAACATACAATCTAAATAAAACTTTAAAATCTGGAGCAGACGGAATCGCCGTATTATTCCAACTTTCCGTCTGCCCGACTATAAGTTAATCATCCAGTCAATCAATGTGCACGCCAGCCGACTTCCGTAGCCAGCATGCATATGGCCGCTGTCCACGCCGATGTCCACTTTAAAAGGCTGGCAGCAGCAGGAAAAGAAACCTTGCAACAGGAACAGACAGTAAAAGCAAAGGCCCACACTTCCTGCAAAGTATAATAAGCATTTACTATGAAAGAACAATAAAACACAGAGATCGTAACAAACTGAATTACGTACCGAGTAAACAGCGTCACGAATCATGAGGAGAGTGGCTCATTGGAGGCTTCCACAGCTACAACTTAAAAATAATATCTGTTTACCACCAAGTAAGGTAACGCACTACACTGAGTAAACACCTACCAGCTGCGATGGAGGCATCAGAAGAGTGACCCGCAGATGATCTCTGCAATACCAAGGGAAGTCAGGTGACCAAAAAGGAGATCACAGTTAAGCAATCCAGGAATGGTCAAATGCGGGGTGGATCTAGAGAAATTTTCTTAGGGTGGCAAGGAAATCAAATGTGGTGGCAAAATCAAAGCCTCCCCCCCCAAACACATATGCAGGTGGTTAAAATGATTCAAATGCGGTAAGTATACACGTTTTTCATATAAATATTTTCTATAACTTAATTATTCTCTGTAGCCCACATAATTACACACTTTAGTTAGAATCAAAACACGTTTTATGTATGTACTGTATGGCCTGTATAATAAATAAATATTTGGCCCAATAAGTATAAAATCCAGAAAGCTACACAACACAGGGCGGTTCATTTAAAAACACAAGTCTAACTTAAGTTTCACACTGATTTTTGTTAGAAAACAATCAACTCATATGGCTCCTACAGTTGCGTAGAGACAAAAGTGGACAAAAGAGGGGCAAACTTGTGGCTCCACAAATATAATTATAACGTAACATATACTATATCAATATAAACAATATTGTCACATCTCATATCTCGTATAACAATATATCGATATATATTTAAAGACTCGATATATCGCCCAGTCCTAACACCAGACATAAAAAAGTAAGACTAGGTGTTGTCATGGTCCCTGTGCCTCGCTGGCAACATGTTTGTTTTGGTTTTCGCTCTCTCCCTCCTCCCTCTCCCCCTCTCGCTCCCTCTCTGTCGCTGCGGCGATGCTCATTGCGGGCTCCCGCTGCTGGCCCACACACACCTGCTCTCATCACCGCACCGGCCGCTGATCCCAGCTGATTGCAGTACTACTGAAGATGGCGAATCTACGTTAGTCTTCGCTGGATCATTGAGCTATCAGCGTCAGTCAACCTGTGCATCTGCAAATCTGAATCTGTAAGCTTTTGTAACTATCCCGCTAACCTGACCTTTTTGTGTGTAGATTGTTTCTGGAACCCGATTACGAGAGGAGTGGCAGAGGAGGAGGAGGACTTGGAGCTTTTGTACAGAGAGTGTACCTTTTCCCTGATCCCTGTTTCCCCACAGACCCTGGCTACCTGGACCCCCTTTTCCCCTGCACATTGTATATAGCCACTTGGTGTTGTGTTCACTGTAAATAAACGCACTGTCTTTCGCATATAGGAAACAACTGGCCTGCGCCTGAGTCCCTGCTCGCTGCTGAAGTCAAAGTAAACTTTATTGTCATCTCCGCTACATACAGTCCAGTACATAGAGAGACGAGACGACGAGGCTCCAGTTACAGCAGTGCAAGTAAACAAACAATAAATATAAGAAGAGTAAGAAAATAAATATACACTTTAGGACTCGGGGTAAAGGGATCAATAACAATTTAAAATTTATATTTTATATTTTGATGATTTAAAGTCTCACACACAACCCGTGGAAAGGGGAGAGAGAGGGGGGCACCAGAGGGAGTCTTCGCCCAGGGCGCCAAACAGGCTAGGACCGCCACTGCATCAAGACATCACATATTTGCAAAAGTGCTCTAACGTTTTCGGAGATGCCTGTTGCCCACAAGCTGACCGCACAACATTTTTATTCTTGTTTGTTTTAACGGTATAAACAGTGAAAGGTGGTGGATTAGCCACTTGGTCATGATCAACTCTGGGCTGGACCAATTACAATACAGCCATATTGAGATGAAAAGGAACGCGATTTGTCTCGTATTTCAGCTAGAATGAAAAAAAGACACAAAGCTGACGTGATTCTGTGTTTTTGCTGCACAACTGGCTGTTCTTCTCTCATTCTCTCTCCCTCCCTCTCCTGTTGCTACTTCAATCATGAAACTGATCAATGATCAGCTGATCGGCTTTCCTCTCTTGTTTGTTTATCGCCTACTTTGTGCCAGAAATATAACGGTGTACACAAAGAGTTGAACGCACGGGCAGAAATGTTGAGAGCGCAAGCAACACATTGCGAGCAAGCACAAGTGCAAAAACTGAGCGAGAGGGGCTGCTATTGTGTGTGTGTATGGATGATAGCAAACACTGAAATACATTTTTTGCACACAGCAATGAATTTTGTTCACTCAAATTTAGCTTTTCTTCACTCAAAATAAATTTCTTCTCAAAATGCAACACTTGCACCTGCAAATGTTTTTTTTACGTGCGCTCAGAATAGTGGCACAAAAATAACACCATATTTGTCAGGCTAAAACAAACTGAGAATAAAGGTGTTTGTTGTTTCTTAGCTTCCACTGACTCTCCTCTGTCAGAGTCTGTTAGAAAATGCCCTCGACAATTTGCCTTCTTTGTAAGTTCATCGCTGAATTTTACAGGTTTTACTGTTGATCAGACATTCCCAAACTCCCTTCCCACAGCTTATTTTGGTCTTCCAGCTCATGTTGCTCTTTTTATTAGGTTAATTGAGTGACTTCTAAAAAAGCAACCCATCTTTTCTTACCACAGCTATAGAATGCCATAGAAGGGTTCACCCATCAAAAGTAGTTGCAGCAAACACACTAAACACCCAAACAAAAAAGTTTACCCTCCTAGTAATTTTCTGTGGAATTTAGAATGATAATCTATAAAAGCCTGCTCCCCAAGCCACAGTGGCTTCTGTCAGTTCTCCAGCTCTTTCAAAGAAATCTCCTTAATGTTAATCTCTTCCATGTTTTAGATTCCAAAAGGCTATAATCTTTTCCATGAATATATAATTAGGTATTTGCATTTTTATAGAGACTCCCTGCCTTTATGTTCAGCGGGTCAACCCTTCATGCAAAACTTTCACGCAGTGAAAGTGTATTTAGTTTCAGTCTTGCTTTTAGTTCTTCTCTTTTAAACTGTATCCAAACAGAGCAGTTTGCAAATGTGTAACTTATCCCACAAAAATTGGATAAGCAGAGTAGGAAAGATCCAGTCAGTGATATCACAAAGCTAAAAATAGCAGAATAAGTAATAGCATTTCGGCATTTTGTTCCAAGACCATGGCATTTTTGCATGAGACATCTGAAAGATAACTCATGTTTCATGAAGAACATACCTGAAGAGTGAGGTCAAGATTGTTGCTGTTTGCTTGGATCAGCAGGCTTTTTGTTTACCTGACCTAATAATCTAAACTTCCACATGGTTATTATTAATACCTTGGCTACCTGGATTTTCGTCAATTGCTTGGACAACCGGGATACTAAATTGGCCATGAATAGCAAGTCCTCAAAGGTGCATTTTTTTTTTAATTGTACATATAAACATACATTGTTTAGCTTTTAACTGTCTTCCAATAAATTACTGCATTTTTGTAAATGTAATTAATCCATTAAAAATACATAGGAATGGGACGCCGGATTGCACACGCTGCCATGTTGCCTCTCCATCAATACTTTGGCCGAGATGAACAATGCCCTCTTGCCCAATTGCAGTTTATGTATATGGATAGAAACAGTCCACAGTACATAGTACAACAAAGTGGAAAAAAAATGTGAAGAAAAGCAATAATGTGACCCTCATCTGGATAAAATCTCTTCCTCCTCTTCTCCTGAACTGAAGTCGGGGCTCTTACACATGAAAATGGGCATTAACATGCCATGGACGTTCCCTGAGCTGCCATACACTCCTATTTTAAAATATTCAACTCTGCAGCTGAAAGAAAACACATTTCCAGCTGTCTGAGAGAAGTGAACAGGGGTGATATTTTCATAACTTAAAGCCAGTGTGAGTGTTTGAGAGATGCTGACAAGACAAGGCCAGTCAATGGCACTTTGTCGTCATGTTTGTCATTTTGTGCTTTCTGTAGCATATTCGAATGCTCGAGATTTGGTGAACAAAATGGTCATTTACTTGTGTGGGACCACAAATTAGCCTCTGTGGAGTCTGTGTGAGACACCCATATATAGTATAGCTGAGGTTTGCTAACAAAGCCTGCTAGTGTTAGCTGATAAACTTGAATGTCTGCTCCAATATCTATGAAGCAGCAGAGTCACTTAACATCTGATTCGAAACCTGTTTGTTAGTGTGTAAAATTTTCCACTGGCATCTGTTCTTTGCTATTAGGGGAAAAATACTTAAAACGACCTCCATCCACAAACCAACACAACGTCACAAAGTAATCATGTTGTGGTTTAGGTTAGCTTAAGCGTGTGCATGTGTGTAATGAGGTAATAAGGAGTTACAGGCTGCGTGTAATCAGCTCCTGTTGTTAATGGAAACCCTTTTCCCAGTTGTTTACCATATTTCTATGACGACACTCGCGTTCATTTAAAACTAACATAAAGCCTCAAAATGAGCTCGAATTCTTCTAAACCACACTGGCAGGATACACTGCAGTGAAAGATCATATAAAAAGTATCTTCAGGCCTCAGCCAACACCTCTTGATCAAACACAAAACCACAGTCGTGTTATCATCAGAGCATTTTAATACTGTTCGTTTTCTCAGCATTGCTTTTATGGCAAAAAAAAAAAAATGTACACAGAAATGCTATTGACAGACAGAAGAAAAACATACAACAATGACAAAAATACAAGTTTCCCTAAATAAACAGGGAAAGTAGTGTAACAAGCATGTTGAAAATATTTCAAACATTTCCTTCTCCTACGACTGTCCAAAGCAACACAGCGAGTGTTTCAGCTGATATGTTGGGATAAGGGGAAAACATGAACATCTGTGGCTTTGTTTGGACTGGAGAATTGACAAAATAAAACAGTCAAAACTGAAAATGGGTGCTTGATTTTGGACACTTTGGGAGTATTATATAAGGACAATATGGGGTTGGAAGCATAAAAAAGGGGACACAAAAACAGCCGTGAAAACACACACACATACACATCTGAACAATCAAACTCATGTAAGTTACTGCTGTTAGATAACTAAGAATCAAATAAGGCCTTTTTTTGTCAAAATCCTGACAAAAATTGATTGCATGGTGCTTCATTTTTAGTTTGTAATTTGATGCAATGCCATATGTTGTGAGACAAAATAAAGGCTCTATTGTTCTCGAAATCCACATCAGCATGTAATATGACACTAAAAGATGTCGGTAAGGCTCGGGAGCAATGTTGCTCAGGCATTTCTCTGTAAACCTATTATACTCAGTGATAGAGTATGAATCCTTTTTTTAAGGAAGAAGATATAAAAAACTGCAAAAAATTATTTAATCTCTAGCCCCAGACAGGAGGAAAAAAAAATAAAACAGATACATTTCATTGCTTTTAGCATTTACATTTCACAGTCTGGTTGGCAGTAAACAAGCAAAACTACACAAACCAATAATAGTCACTGACCAAAAACACACGATGATGATGATTAAAGTCAAGGGGCAGACAAGTAAGAGGGTAATAGCAAACAAAAAGCTAAAGGGGCCACTGTCTAGACGATATCACTGGAACGATACAGTCAGCAGCCCCAGGAGAAAACTAGTGCCTAAAACTCTAAATCTTTGAACTTCCTTTCTTGGCACGTGTGTGCTGCTTTATAGGAGTGAGCTCTGAGGCTGAAGGCCTTTGAACAGTTTAGGGATCTTTACTGTTCAAAAACAGTCTGAGCCTTGTTTAACTATGTCTTTGTGGAGTGGAGGCAGACCTGGCAGAGACACTAAAGTATCTGACACTGAACTTTTACATTCAGTTTAAATTTTGGAAAAAACAAAAAGCAGTCTGTATTTTATGTAAAAATGGCTGAGTTTTGATTAAAGTAGTTTTATGAATCAGCTTTAGTAGATATTTAATTACTCCTCGCTGCTTTTGGATCTCATCTTTGGAGAACTTTAGCTTTGATTTACTTCTCCATTTACTTCTCCACTCAGGACAGTCAAAAATCCATCATTTATGCATGGTTTTATAGGCAAGGGCAATTACTGTTTAAACTCATGTTAGCAATACTGCAAAAAAACAAAAAAAAAAAAACAAAAGACATGCTAAAAATACAAAAAGACATGACAAAAATGGAATACCATAATATCAACTAAACACTAATAATCTGCCTCTGACGGCACAGAACAATGCAGGCAAAATCCATTCCCATTTACCTTTCACAGCAAATATATTTCCCACAAAAAACAAATGATGTGGCAGAATTATGGTTGATGGGTCAGAAGAATCCAAATCTGCACAAGACACTTGCATGTTTTTGTTTCAGATACTGTCCACAACATAATATAGAGTTCACACAGCTCATATGGTCATCAGCTTAATGCTAATTTTCAAAATATTTTTATTAATTCCACTTCCTTTTGAGCATTAACCTTGTGACAGTCTATAAGTGGAACATTTGAAAGGAAAATCCAAATGTTTTTTTCAGTGCAAGATCTTTTTATAATCCTTATGGTGCGGTCAGAGTTGGTTGAAACTCCAGTTTGTATTGGGACGTGTGGTCCAGGTGTTTTCATATACACCAGTGACGTGATCCAGTTCTGTAGCTCAAACACTCAGGCACTTTCCCCATACCATATCTACTAAATCCAGCAACAGGATTACAACTCAGTCACATTGTTTCTGTTTTATAAACAAAAACATTTTTAAAAAGAACTGTCAGTTACAGTTGCGTCAATGCAAAAGGCACTTCCGTTTTCAGTTCGCTAAGACCTTTCTAGTAAATTGCACTCAGTTAGGTTTCACCACCATCTAATCCTGCTTGATGACTTTTAAACCACTTCCCATTCATTTTGCAAACTTCCAATATGATGTCATTGTAATTTTACCATTCACTGACTCTGAAATAAATCATCCACTTTGTTGTGCCACCTTTTGACCTTGAAAGGATAGTAAATGCCACTTTTTGAATTTTGGATGTTTGGACTGAAAATTCGATTTCAATCACTAAGTGAGCGATATCAGGATCAGAAACTATGGATGGGGAGTCTTTACAAAATCTTCCCAACAGTTAGAAATAAGATGGTTTTAGTGACGTGACATTGTTATTTGAAGGGCAGTGCCCTTGCACTAAGAGTGCTACATAGTCCAACCCCCCGTTTTGTTGCATGTATGGAAGTGGTTGAGGAGTAAAACAATGATCGATCTCCGGCTGTTTGAGGGGTGTTGTACCGTTTCCTCCATTCTCCAGACAAGGTTTCCCCTCCAGTTCCATGGGATCAGGGTCAGTGGGGCCCAGTTCAGGCTCCAATCCAGAATTGGCCTGCTTCCTTTTCCTTAGACAGATGATTGTCCCAGCCACCACAGCCAATCCCAGCACCAGTGCAAGAGCAGCTAAAGCAGGTATGAGAGTATATGTCATAGATGCCTGTGTCTCCACCCAGGGCTCTGAGGATGTCACTGGAATCCCTTCGGTACGAGCCTCTGTACATGACCCCATTTCAGCAGAGTTGTTGGCCCGAGAGCTGATTTTCTCTCCCAAAGGACTAGCACAGACTGAATAGGTACAGTTTGGTCTCAGACCACGTAAAGTGTATTCAGGATAGTTGGGTGGAACATTCAGTGTAATGGATCGGCGATCAGGCCCTGAGAGGTTACGGTAGGTCAATTTGATGCCACGAATATGCGGCTGTGACTTGATAAACCGATGCAAGTCAAGAAGGATTGATGTGGAGGTCACCTGACGTGAACTGATGGCATCAAATTTATCAGGCATCTCGGTGGTAACTATAGAATCTTCAGTTGCTGGTGGTTGAGGAACATCATCCATATTTTCACAGTAGAGGCCAAATGTCCCTGACAGACACAAACAGCCGAGTTCTCCCACTGGGTCAAAATAACAAGTGCCTCCATTAAGGCAGATGTTTGGTGGACAAAAGTGCTCGTATTGCCCACTGGTGGAGCTTGGGAAGACTGGAGGTTCTGTTTTTGGAGAGATAGTTTCTTCACTAGGTGGTGGAGGAGGAGGAATAGCATTGGTATGGGTTGTTCTTGGAGATGTGTATGGCAACTGTGGAACAGAAGTACTTCCAATGGGAGAGCCCATTTGCAATGTTGTGGTTGATGGACATCCAAAATCTTTGTGATCCAGTTCTGAAAGCATCTTCCCAGCATTAACTAGAGGAAAGTGGCATCTGGTCTCTTCATGTCTCTCAAGAATCACTTTCTTCTCTTTTAGCCAGACAGGGAACCAGGCTAATGGGCACAAACAGTCAAATGGATTCTTAGCTGTTGTCAGGGTTCTCAACTTGGGGAAAGTGTGAAAAAAATGTGGTGGGAATCCCTGGAGATTTAGACTACTGAGATCCAGTTCTTGAAGCCCAGATAATTTATCAAAGTCCTCCACCCTCAGATCCCCCAATGGGTTGCCAGCCAAGCTCAGCTTGGTCAGCCCTTTTAGGAAATCATGTTTTAGGGCCCTGGGAACCTCAGCTAACTGGTTTGATGAAATGTCTAGCTCATGAAGATTCTTCAGGGAGACTACGAGATCCTCATGTAAAGTAGTAAGCTTTAGAGAGGCCACCTTAAGTGTCTCCAGGTGGGGAGTCTGTAGGTCTGAGGGACTCAAAGTTGGAATATTGTTGTTGCTGAGGTCTAAAAGGAGAAGACTGGGGAACTGAAGTGATGGGAGCGAGGTTAGCTGATTCCCTTGCAGTTTTAGTTCTAGCAACTTTTCTAAACCTTCAAAAGCTTCCAAATGAATGCTCTGTATGCGATTTGAATGAAGATACAGCCTCTCCAGCTGTACCAAGCCAGAAAAACTGCCTTTGGATATATGGGTAATCTGGTTAGTGGATAAGTCTAAGTTCTTCAGTTTTGACAACATCTCAAATACACCATCCGGAATCTCTGTAAGCTCATTCTGGCTCAGATCTAAAAGCTCCAACTCCATTAGACCTTTGAAGTCTTCTTGAGCCAAAGTAATGATGGCATTTTGGAAGATGTAGAGATTTTGTGTCGTTGTTGGGACACGAGGCACAATGGGGGCAGGAAGATTAATGCAGAATATTGACCCCTGCATTGGGCAGTCACAGCTTGCTGGGCAGTCAGATGATAACACCAGCCCAGAAGACAGGACAAAGAGCAGGAAGTATTGTATCATGGCGATGAAAGGCTTGCAAATCTGAAAGACATAAGTGGAATAGAAAATGGTTAGTGTCAATCATTAGTTGCTTGCTAAGGTGCCCATATTTACAAGATAAATTGAAACATAAACACTGGTAATTTATAAATAGCTCTACAGGTAATATAATTAACTACTCTATGAAATAAATGAATATTATTTAAGAATTTTGTCAGCCTCGTACTCAAACTTAGATTCGTTTTGTTTAATAACAAATGCAACAGTTCCATAAAACATGTCCAAAGGAAGAAATTCAAGTATCAAAGAACACAGAAATATAGAAAAGTACAATGAGGTGGATACACACATACTTAAGCTAGGGCTGCTCAATTAATCGAATTTAAATCTAAATTACGATCTGGGCTTTCAACGATTAGTAAAAATGACTGAGCCGATTATTAGCCCCTCCCTCGTGCTTTACTCTCGCGCTGCTCCGTGTGGCAAATCGAGCGCACCTCTCTGCGTTTCGAACACACGTCACAACAATTAAGAGGACCCGAGGGAAGCTCGGAAAGCTAAGCAGAAGTTATTTGGAGAGGAGAGTGACTGCCGTTGGTTGAAAAGAGAGGTAAAAAAAACTTCAGTGGTGTGGAAACATTATGGGTTCGCGGAGTCAGACGTGGATCAAGTAGACATAGTGTGTAAACTTTGCTACGGTGTCGTAGCTGCACCACAGAGCAACACTGCAAAGTTCATTAAACATAGATGTTTACATTTTTTTATTTATTTTTCATATTGCAAACATTCGCACTGTTATCAGTATTTGCACACTATTTTATATTATTTTTTGACAATCTTTTTAAAGTCATTATTCAATACATTGTTATTGTTAAATAAATATCGTCAAATAATCAAGATCTCAATTTCAGTGAAAATAATCGTGATTATCATTTTTGCCATAATCGAGCAGCCCTAACTTATGCTAAAAAAAACAAAACTTTATTTCCATAAACACAAATATGTATGCAAAATATAATGCCTAGAGCCTCATTATAGTGGCTTTGCTTTTCATATCTGTAATGATCATCCTCCCCAGGGATAAAGGCCCATAGGTTACAGTGGGGCAAAAAAGTATTTAGTCAGCCACCGATTGTGCAAGTTCCCCCACTTAAAATGATGACAGAGGTCAGTAATTTGCACCAGTCAAATTCTGTCTCTCACAGTTGAAGT